>NC_082394.1:1745438-1770438 GCF_031168955.1 Gadus macrocephalus
CCCGACAGGGTGACCTGTTCGACTGCTCCTCTGGTTTGGCTGGAAGTGAGATTGCCTCTGTCAGGCCCCCCGTCTCCACTCGCATGCACGACAACAACATCATCATCATCCTCACCATCATCGTGACAACAACCCTATTGTCATCCACATGATAAAAACATCATGGCCGCGGACTTAGTCATCATCCCCGTGACAACGACCCCATCATGATCGTCATCATCCCCATACCAACCGGCAGCGATAAACTGTTACTCGTTTTCGGTCCAAATTTGTACGCGAGTGGGTAATTCATCATGGGTGGTTATAAAAGCAGATATCTATGCAATATTGTATTCTTATCTTCAATGCATTTATCTAAACCTTGTGAGCACAGTATTGCTTTCATAAAAATGATAATGTAAGGCACTTTCACTGAAGCCATACATACTATGCACAAATCAACTCATTTTTCATCTAAAATGAATACGAGGAAGTCTGAGTCCTTTCTTTCGCTGTTCCGCCTCCTTCCTCCTCCATCGCCCTCTCTCCTCCATCTTCGTCACCCCCTCTTCTGTCCCCTGCATCACGTCTTCCTCTGTGCAGCCTCCTCTTCCCTCCTCTTCCCGCCTCCACCGGCACGTCCCCGTCGGAGGCGGTTTATAAGGCGAGGCAGCGCGCCCCATTGACTTTGTATTGGACCCGCAGCGCAGAGGATCACAAGGCGGCTCGCTGCGGCGCGTCGACTCGCGCTCCGTAAAGAGGGTTGGAACGAAAGTCGAACGTCCATTAACTTTATGCAAAACCGCGCGTTATTGCGTCGTGTGCCGTCAGCCTTTTGATTGGAGCGTCGACACGAGACAGAATGACAGACGGATAGGCAGGCAGACAGACAGACAGGCAGGCAGACAGACAGACAGACAGACGGACAGACAGGCAGGCGGGCAGGCAGGCAGGCGGGCGGGCGGGCGGGCGGGCGGGCGGGCGGGCGGGCAGACAGGCAGACAGGCAGACAGGCAGACAGGCAGACAGGCAGGCAGGCAGGCAGGCAGGCAGACAGGCAGACAGGCAGACGGTCAGTGCCGGGTGAGGAGAGGAGAGGAGGAAGTGTGACGATATAAGTGTGAGGCATGAGGGACATTTAGAGGCGGCGCCGCGGAGCCGGAGTCCCGACACGCTGGGGCAGAATGACAACGCCTCTACGGGTTCATTGGTATTGAGGGCCCATTGATTGCAGGGCTCTCCGGCACTTTATTAAACGGCCTCAAGGAGCCCATCCAATGGGCTGGCTGGAGGCCGCTCAGACAGCCGCGCCCGCTCAGACTTCCAGTTCATACAATTTTTATTTTCAAATATGATTCAAGGTGCAGCTGAGGCGGACGTGATGTCTGTGTTCCTGGGTGGTTGATTGGTTGATGTGGATGGAAGGTCATCTATCGCGGTGGTTCACAACTTTTGAATTCAGGTGTACCAATAATGTGTCAAGACCTTTTGCAGACCACCTCGTATGCAAACGGTAAAGTATGGACAGACTTTATACACAATTATTACTGTTTGAAGGCCATGGCCAGGGGGAAACAGTGGGAAGATGAATTCAGCAATACTCCTTATTCTCCAAGTGGTTGTACTTAGCAACACAAACTAACTCGAAACATCATTGGAAACCGGGGAATATTTACAATATATTTATTTTAAAATGTCTATATGATTTGGTATATTATTGTAGATGTATCTATTCCAAGAGGCAGATCCCACTACCAACTGCAGTACTCTTGAGTGCCAACAGTGGTACGTAGAAAACAAAATTATGGCTTCTTATGTATTGCACACACACACACACACACACACACACACACACACACACACACACACACACACACACACACACACACACACACACACACACACACACACACACACACACACACACACACACACACAACACACACACACACACACACACACACACACACACACACACACACACACACACACACACACACACACACACACACACACACACACACACACACACACACACACACACACACACACACACACACACACACACACACACACACACACACACACACACACACACACACACACACACACACACACACACACACACACACACACACACACACACACACACACACACACACACACACACACACACACACACACACACACACACACACCATTTATTATAGGTAGAGTGCCCCTGAGCAGTTGGAAATTTAAGCTCTAATTCTAATAGGTATGTTTTGGTATTAGTGGAGTCTCATCCGTTTTGTATGCGAGTAGTAAAACAAAGTAAAACTTATCCATCCATCAAAAATACATACAGTAGCTTTATCAATAACTAATCTGTGTGGGAAATAGTGACCTGATCCACATTCTCTAACATTCACCTTACTATAGAATTTAGCCGACACTGTTCCTACATGATCGCCAATAAGAAACCTCATCCGACAAAGGTAAAAAAATACCGGTACTTCCATAAGCAGGACTAGCAAGACTCCTGCTTTTGCTAACTTAAAAGGGTGTGGAAACATTGAAAAAACGATAAAAAACGTATTGGTTTAATTTGTTAATCCTTCTGCGAAAAAGAACACATTGTGAATCCCACGTATTCCTCTCATGCACAATCCAGACTATAACCCCAGACAAATAACCTCCATACCTTTACACATGCACATGTACATGCACACCCACACACATGCACCTACGTCCACGTATGCATGCTCTCACCCATGCAACCAGGCACGCACACATATTTATATATGAAAGAGACAGCTCGCTTTCACAATCTCACCCAAATGCATGCACATCCACACGGTACATTTCCTCTCTCTGTGTGAGCGAAGTGTCCAGATTTAGTGGACTGTGCAGATATATAAATTCATGGGGGTTGTCAAAGACCTTATACAGCAGGCTGAGAGAGGAACTCTATTATAGATATGCCCCGGTGAAGACTGCTCTATACCCTGTATCCACGATGCATGGATAAGTAGCTTAGTTTTTTGGGGGCCTAATATATTTTATTTATTGATTTTATTCTCTTAGTAGACATTGTGACCAAATGGTGTCATTGACGGATGTGAATGTTTACGAATATTTTATATCCTAATATTGTAATTATTTGAGGCGATTTAAAAAATGGAAGGCACAGAGTTCCTTGAGAACAATCAGAACCTGTACAAAACTACTAATACAACAGAACATAAAATATAATTAACTAACGCATACCTTAGAGCATCCCTGAACAATCTGCACACTAGAATATATGATTGCAATTGTATTATTATTTGTATCTTTGACTTTGTTTTCCTTTTGGCTGCTATACCACCTGCGTTTACCTTCAGGGATTGATAAAGTCTTATCTTTTACTAAACTCTGTACTTGAATACAATATAGAGTTAATTTGACTTTAATTTCATTTATTTTGATTGTTTGTATTTTTTTTGTCTTACACAGCCAAACAGTTATGATTAGTATTAGGTCAAGTATTTAATTACTTAGCTTGAGAATAATGTCTCCTGGAAGACTTTTACATAACGTTCTCCTTTATTACCTTATTACTGATGAAAGTACTGCACTCCAAATGGACTATTATTTTAAAGTATACACTTATTATTGTAGTACCTCTTCCACCACTGTGTATTATGTGAACACATGTGTATGGAATACATACTCAGTCATTTATGTATCCATGACCTTGTACAGAGCCACCATATAATGTTTTCCAAAGCATTCTCCCAGCAAAAAAGTTACTAAAGCATGAACGATAGCCTTAATACCGTTAAGCAATACTTCCAATAGTTCAGTTCAGCATCCAGTGTCATGTCAGAAACTGAGTGTCTTGGCTGTTCTTCGACAAACATTATATGCAACGAGTGAACATAATGGCGACAAACTAAACTTAATAAGTGGTCGAAATACTTTTTTAAACCTCCGCCTGTTTCCCTTGACATTTAGTTTCTGACAAACACACACCTGGCCTTATGTTCCCGGGGCGGTGCCCAAAGCCAGCACACAGACCCCTACAGGTTAAAAACCAATGGCCTAATTCAAACGGCTACGACACTGAGAATGTCCTCACCTTGGAGTGACAGTGGCGAGTCGACGCGAGCGCCTGCCATCGAGAACGCTAGCCTGCCTTTTAATTCTTTATGCTCGGGCGGCTCCATGACAGCGGCACAATGGAGGCATTGTGGGGCCCTCCTTTGATTATTATTAGTGCAGCTTCCCCTGACGAAGGCAAAGATGATGGAGCCCTCACGCAAGGCCACTCAGGACGGCTCCGCGGAGCTGAGGAGCAACACTGCCCCCGACGCACCCCTACCCCTCCCCAGAAGAGAGCTCAGCCGATCAGAGCCCTTCAACTGGGGGGAGGACAGTCTGTTACTGCCTGCTATGGGGCTCAGGGTTCTACGCTGGCTTTGATTCTCATTTCTCCGCGTATCGGAGGAGTTCTGTGATCCTGCGCTTGTTATAGAGTGCTACACTGCCAACAGACGACTGTGGGGCCGTCGGTAATCTGGCTGCAAGAGTCGCTCCTGAAATGAACGATGAATAAGAATGTGCTTTCTTCACGCGGCGTCGCGAGGGCGTCACCGTTCACTGTTCAGGCTTCCCCGTTTATCACTTAGGAAAACAGGAATGCTTGAATACGCAGCGGCAGCCGTTTGTTTCCCGTACAGGTGCACGTCCGTAATGAGCAGGTGGGGCCGGCGTACTCCCCCTCACTAATGATGGGCTGTGAACACTGTGAACACTGAGGCACAAACCAAGAGCTTTCTCACTCCCAGTCTATCCCTAGCACCCGGTGCTGAGCCCACCGTCGCACTCACAGAATCACCTTCATCCCCAGAAACACATCTGAGGGGTCCAGCTGCAAAGCCGTCCCAAATAGGCCGGCCCAATCTCTCTCCGACCCCCCCCCCCCCCCCCCCCTCCTCACACCCTATCAGAACGGGGAACGGCTTAACGACCGGCTTGGCCCTGTGACAACTGTGGCCAGCGATGCGTGGCATGCAGGGAGAGGTAATTGGCGCCTGACCACACGCGCTCACACATCTGTTTTTCGTGCCGAGGCAATGAGAACGCCACCCCCCCCCCCCCGACCAGACCAGAGAGCTGAGTGGTGGGTGTGTTTCAGCCTCCCCCCTTATCAACAGCTTGTGGTGGTACTGGTTATAGGAGGGGAGGGAGAGAGGGAGACAGGGAGGTAGAGGGAGACTGAGAGGTAAGAGGAGGAAAGAGAGGAAAGAGAAAGGAAGGGAGACGAGAGAGTGAGAGAGTGAGAGAGTGAGAGTGAGAGAGTGAGAGAGTGAGAGAGTGAGAGAGTGAGAGAGTGAGAGAGAGAGAGAGAGAGAGAGAGAGAGAGAGATGTTCATTATGCATTAAAAACTGAGTAGCGTTGGTCCATAGATGGGAATACCCTTCGACATCACGTGTCAGTACAGTGCTCATGATTCTGCATGTTTATAAAATACAACATGCGCCATCCATCCTTCCATCCATCCAACTATTTATCTATTCATCCATCCTTCCATCCATCCAACTATTTATCTATTCATCCATCCTTCCATCCATCCAACTATTTATCTATTCATCCTTCCATCCATCCATCTAGCGTTTTCTTTCTTCAAAAAAATATGAAAGTGAAGAGAAGATGCTTGTCCTGATTATTTTACAAGGTTTTCGTCTGCTCTCTGAGGAAGAGTTGAAAATACATAACTGGTGAGCCGCGATCAAGCAGGCAACACTTCATCTTTTTTTACCTGAGTTATTGGAAAATAAAGTTTTACCTGTGCGGAGGAGATTAAAATTAAATGTCCTGCGAAGAAATATTAATTTTGTAATATATAATCACAGCGTACACTGCTCGCTGATATTAACATTAACCAAGGCTCAGCAACACTAATGAATATGTATATATTTTAATTAATGTTTAAATATCTCACGTATGTACCCCAGTGTACTACCTCTCAATGCTTTTACTTTTATTATTTTCAAATATCCATGGCCTTTAAGTCCACCCATTCTGCCTCAGACTCCGACGCCAAGTTGGGGAAACACAACTCAGACCACATCGTGTTTATCCTCAACGGCACTCTATACAAACTCCCCCACGCACGCGCACACACACACACACACACACACACACACACACACACACACACACACACACACACACACACACACACACACACACACACACACACACACACACACACGTGCATGTGCAGACTATCTCGGTACGGACACTGGTAAAGGCAGACCGAGCTAGAATGCGCAGGAGGCTGAGCCGTGACACGACTTTAAGTGCTTGCTATGAGCGCTGAGATCCTTTTCATAAATCAACGGTGTGAGTGTTTCTACCGAACATGATTCAGAGAGAGGGTGAGAGTGGGGCTATCTCCCTCCGCCCCCCCCCCCACGCCCTCTGTCTCTCCCGCCGTTCCTCCATCGCATTACAATGGACCCGGCGTCCCTGAGAAGAATGTGGCTCGCTCCGTGTGTGGTCATCTACAATCTGAATTGGGATTACTCTGGCTGTCACTGTAGCATAACCTCTCTCCTTTCCCCCTGCTCGCTCTCCATATCCCCCTCTTTCTCTCTCCCTCTCCCACCCTCCCTCCCTCCCCTGCCTCCCTCCCTCCCTGCCTCCCTCTTTTCCTCTTAAACACACTCACTCAAAATGAGGCAGAACCACTTAAACACTCCTTAGTGATGACACACTCGAACTCTCTCACTTAGATGTCACACATACATTATGAGACCACAGCTCTGCGCACACACACACACACACACACACACACACACACACACACACACACACACACACACACACACACACACATGCACACATACACACACACCGATACACACACACACACACACACACACACACACACACACACACACCCAAACACCCTCATCAGTCTTTTGCAGACACAGAGCAGCTCGTCTCTAATTTTGTCTTTCTAACTTTGATCACTAATAATTAACAATTGTATGTTTTAATAACTTATTTGAAGTCGTAGTCTATGGTTGTGTCTCTCTAACACAACCGATAGCTGCATAGCAGCTGTTTCTTAAACTCCCCACAGTTGTCCAGCTGCCCGGTCGGTTCCTGTCTATTTATCTGGAAGACAAACCCAGTACTTACCGGGTCGTTAGGGAGATATGTGACGACAATATTAGCCACGCAGCTAGCTGAATAATGTACCGCCAGGCACGGCACGGCCGCGCTCAACACAGATGCTTCCTGGGAGAGGAGCATGGGGCGAGGGATGGGCAGAGGGAGGGAGAGGGATGGGTGGAGACGGGTAGATGGAGCGATAGAGAGACATGGAGGGGGGAGGAAGGGAGAGATGGGGAGAAGGGGTGGAGGGATGGATGGAGGGATGCAAGGTGTAGGGAGGGAGAGATAGCTAAGTAAGGTGGAGGGTAGATCGAGCGATAGAGAGAAATGGCGGGGGAAGAGAGCGAGGGAGGGTTTTAGGGGGGAGAGATGGGTAGAGGGGAGAACAGGGTGGAGGGATGAGAGGAAAAGGGAGAGCGAGAGAGAGGGCTAAGTAAGGAGAAGGGCGGAGGGATAGAGATGGAGCGATAGAAAGACATGGAGCGGAGAGATAATGTGGAGGGAGAGAGAGGGAGAAGGAGAGAGAGAGAATTAAAAAAAAAATTGACCGTACTAGCATTGTTAACGTGTTACTGGAAGTTGAATAAAAGTACATTCTCAAAGTAAATTAGATAAAGTATAGTTACAGTATTGTAGTCAAAGTATCGAGGCAGTGCAGGGTCAGTTCCCGTGTTATCACTGACACCTGCAAGCTTACTCTGATGTTGTTAACTAACGTGGCGTTTTTGTGTGTGCAATCTTTTACTTAGTCTGTATCTCGGTGCCCTCTCAAGGTCACAGTCTCATGTTAGCGTTCTAGTCTTTGTTCATTTTGAGCCAGCCTTTGTCATAGCCTTGACCGACCGACAGCTTCAATATGCTATGAAAGCATATGCTTTCAGGTTTGAAGATTTATTTAAATTACGTTAACCTTTGAGGCCTTTCATGGGAGTACGGCACCTCGATCCTTTCTGTTGACCTCTTTGGCTTTCTGAGAATGTAACTTCTATTGAAGCAAGAACATCAGAACAATGTAGGCCTGTATGGCAAAAGCTTTGTTGTCGTCATTCTAACAAGTTTTTTCCTCGCTTGCTAGAAGTTGAATGTTAACTAGCAAAGAAGTAAAAACATCTGAAGTGAACAAAACAAGGAGTAATTGAAACTGTTAAGCGTTGGATTCTGCTCAATTAGATGTATGGGTGTCTGAACGCTCATCTAAACTCCAATAAATAAAGATTGGTATGTACAATTTAAAAAGTACCACATTCATTGAAAAAGTAACATCTATCTTGATCCACCGTTGACGTCTACAATCAATTACCCTGATACCTAATTTATTTCAGACCCTGATTGACTTTGATAGCTGATTTCCTTGCCGGCTGTTGCCTTGAGGATCATCGCAGCATGTCTGGCCTCCGAGGGAGATGACTGAGAGGAGGGTCTGAAGTGGAAAATGATCCTGATGCCATCTTCATTTTGTGGATGATGTTGCTTAATGAGTCCTTGTGCATCTTAATCAAAACACACTCCAGTTGACGCTTGGCGGGGGGGGGGCGGGGGCGCTTAGAGAGTACTGGTGTTCTTGTACCACTCCCCGTTCACCATCGCCATACGGTGAGGGATCGCCGGGCCATTTGTATCAGCTTAGCGTTCCCCTTGCAAGGAATTTGTCGTGGTTTATTGCTGCAGGATATTATTATATTGGATAGTATATTAGACAGTGTTAAGCCATACAAGCTACTAGTGTTGTAAAATACTAGTTTTGCAGACCAAAGCATAAAAGTATTGACCCTAGGTTTTGGAACCAGCGGCCGAGTCCAAAGCACCACTAAAGGAACGCCGTCTCACTCTCTCACTCTGGATCAGGGTCGGGACCACCCTCGGTACCACTGCCCTGTGAATGGCGGCCCTTCTGCGGTGGAATGGGCAGTTGCATCTTTTGCACGCACCTGAAGCTTCGTCGATATCAGCCTTGGAAGCTTTGATCTCCCTGAGCGGCGTACGAGATCTTCAGCTCCATCGATGATCCATCCCAAGCCGGGAGAGGGGGAGAGGGGGAGAGGGGGAGAGAGGGATGAGTGGGGATGGGGATCGGTGGGAAGAGGAGTGAGAGGTGTGGAAAGAGAAGGATTGGAGAGCGAGGGCGGGTTGGGGGAAGAGGGGAGGGAGATGGTGGAGAGAGGATGATAAGAGGGAGAGGGAGGGCGATGGATGGGAAGAGACCGAGATGGTAGATGAATAGAGAGACAGAGTGATAAATAATAAGATGGCTACAGATAGAGAGCAACAGAGAGGCCTCACAGCAGGACTGAGAGTTTTTGGGAGGA
This sequence comes from Gadus macrocephalus, assembly GCF_031168955.1. Classification (NCBI taxonomy): domain Eukaryota; kingdom Metazoa; phylum Chordata; class Actinopteri; order Gadiformes; family Gadidae; genus Gadus; species Gadus macrocephalus. Next base: position 1,754,877 of record NC_082394.1, read on the forward strand.
GCCTGCCTGAATCTATCCTACCACCACAAAGCCTGTCACTCATCTGCTCCGTCTCCCTATGAAGGAGTCGTATCTCGCAAATACGACCATCTCTCTGTCCATGATCCTCCCACCAATCATATCATTATCCTTACCCTAACACTCTCTCTCTCTCTCTCTCTCTCTCTCTCTCTCTCTCTCTCTCTCTCTCTCTCTCTCTCTCTCTCTCTCTCTCTCTCTCTCTCTCTCTCTCCCTCTCTCTCCCTCTCTCCCCTTTTATCTTCTCCCCAATCCAAGCGCTGATTGTTTTGTAATGATTCTATTGCCAAAGCAAACCTTTGAGGACCAGAGATAATACCCAACAGCAGGAGCCAAACAGGAGCAGCCGTGCATGTGAGCGTGCCGTCCCAGCGCGAGGCCACACCAGAGCCATATTGTGCATCGATTATACTGTTGTGTTTTAGGAGACTGCCGAAACGAGGGTTGGAAGTGCTCCATGTCGAAGTTTTTAAATAATATTTAAATTACTCTTTTTTTTTTTTCTATCCGAAGCGACCTACAGTGAATTCACATCCTGTACACGGCATTAAGGAGTGCATAGGGTTAAGAATGCCTACAGGTTCGGATGTAGACAGGAGGGAGTGAACCCCATACCTTTGGGCCAGGGTAACGAACACCCTGGAGTCGACTAGCGCCGGGCTCCCCGGCTCTCTCTGTCTCTGCACCTGACGGTTGGGCCGGGCCGTGTTCAGGACTGGATGTATGTTCCCTCAGAGCTCTGATTGACAGACAGTGCTGACAGCGCGTCTGTGCTATCTTGATGTAACATGTCTGGCTGTATTACCGCGTGTCAGCAGCACATCTCCTCTCCGGCGGCCTCCGCCACCGTCCAATCAAACCCCAGCCGACAGCCGAGCCTTCTTATCGCCTGCCACGCCGGTGACACCGCCGACGAAGGTTAGAGCTATCAAGAGAAAAAACGACTTGTAATCTTCCCTTGTCCCTCCCCTTTCTGAGGATGAAACCTTAACGTAAAACACACTGAGGTTTGTGATCAAAACACCCGGGACCGAAAGGACGAACTGAGGAGGAATTGATTACAGGGGGAGATGACAAGGGGGAATAATAAATATGTGTAAAGGACGAATGGAAGGAGACCAAATTGAATCACTGAAAGCATTTAAAAGGTGAGGAGACAAGGAGGTGATGGAAGGATAGAGTAAGGATCGAGAGATCAAACGAGAAAAGGGCGACGGAGGAGAGAGAAGGCTAAGGAAAGAGCCGGTATCTCTGTTGTCATTGTTCATAAAAAGCCAGCTAACCAGATAGGAAATGAGGAAAGGGAAATGGAGCAAGAGGAGACGAGATAAGATGCTCGGAGAGGATACAAGACGAGGAGAGGACAGAGGAAGACCGAGGGGGGGAATCTAATAAACGTAGAAATTAACAGAGGGAAAATCTGGGGGGGTTGGAGGAGCAGGGAGGGGCCGGCGAGCAGATGGCCCCGATATACCCAACACAAAATACAAGCCGTCGTATATTGGCTGTAGAGAACGGCGATTTTGGCATTATAATCACTACGGCCCTTACTAAAACAGACCCAAGCATCCTGGTGGTATTGTTGACTAATGGTGGAAGCAGTGCATTGTGGGGGAAGTTAAACTAGTTAGGCCGGCCAATCAGATGTCTGCGGCGGTTGCAGGCCTGAGCCTGTCCAAATGAATGAGCAGATGGCCTACTTGGATGGCCGGCTTTTTTTTTTTTTATGGAATACTTTAAAAACTGTCTTGAACTGACTGGTTTCTTAAAATCTCCAACTCTTCCTTTAAAGTAGGCATTGTAGAAACATGAAAACCCAGAATGTGTGAGTAACAAATTTGGATTGGACTTTGAAGGCCAAGACAATCCGTTATTGTTTTGTGTGCCAGGTTTTGTGCCTTTCCTCTTGTTTTTCAAACAGGTTGGAAAAACAAGTTATAAACCGGGTTATCATGGGAGCGTGACACAGATGCAAGGTCGCTGTGCATTCAGTGAGACAGGGAGAGTGTGGGAAAGTACTTGAATGGTATGTGTTCTCACATCAGGCGCTGACCTTGCTGTCCTCGCTGTTCATCCTAAGAGTTTCTCCTGAGATATGTGGAGGGGAGGAGGAGCTGATAGAGCAAGCGATGAGAGACGACAATATCAAAGTAGGAGGGGAGGAGAGGGGGGAGACAAAGAGAGGGAGGATAAGGAGGAGAGGGGGGAGACAAGGAGAGGAAGGATGAGGAGAAGAGGGGGGAGACAAGGAGAGGGAGGAAGAGGAGAAGAGAGGGGAGAAAAGGAGAGGGAGGAAGAGGAGAAGAGAGGAGAAAAGGAGAGGGAGGAAGAGGAGAAGAGAGGGCAGACGAGGAGATGGAGGAAGAGGAGAAGAGGGGGGAGGAGAAAGGAGAACAGTAAAAGAGAAAGAGAGAAGAATGGATGAGAGTGCCAGGGAGTGGAGGTGCCAGTTCTGGCGGTATGACAGAGGAGGAGGAAACGGTTGACATAAAACAAGGAGAGCCACAGCGCAGCGAGGAGGGCAGGAGAGAGGAAGTGGGGGAACCTTGGAGATAATACATCTCTGACAGGACGGGGAGAGATCCGTACGGATGGTTCTGTGGGCGGAGGTGTGATGAAGGGAGTGAACACAACATAGAAACGGAGCGGATGGACCTTGTTCTTTAAGGTGCAGTAGCTACTTTTGAAGGTTGGAGTCGCTCCGGGCGATAAACAAGACAAAATAGATATACGCAGTGTGTGTTGTTATGCAGGCCTTGCCTACCCCTGGGTCGAAAGCGAGCCACAATTTAGAAACAGCTGAGTTAAAGGATTACCTCTTTAAGACATAGTGACATTCTCCGTCGGCTGTTAGACATCGGCTGTTGTTTGGTCCCTGTTTGTTTTACTAATGGACTTCATGAAGCCATTGTTATTGTACCTAATCCATCGTTGCCTAATGAAGAAGTGAACAAAAAAACAAATACCCATTCGTTTTTTACAATCCCTGTTATGCATTATGTATCGTGAACTCTTCATGGGTTTCCTGCATTTCTAATTCTACATTCTAGAATCTGAATAAAAAAATTGGGTTTTGACATTCTAAATGTTCTATTTTGCTTCTGAAAGTTCTAGAATCTCCCCTCCCTGCTCATGGAACCTCGCTGCCAGGTTAACCACTCTACAAACCCTGGCCAGCCATTGGCCCTCGGCCACGTGCACACGAGGGCAACGGACGGTTCCGATTGGCCCGCTGTGTTATGTGTTTGACAGGGCGCTGGCTGGGTTGCGATGACCTGGTAAAACGTTACCAGGAACACTGTGTTACGTAGTCCGGGGCAGAGGCAGACAGAGACGTGATTAACTTTCACACGCTGTTAAACACACACACACACACACACACACACACACACACACACACACACACACACACACACACACACACACACACACACACACCTAAAGCAAAACACACAGAGAGTAACACACTCAAACACACATACACAAACACACATACATGCTCACACAAAGACACAAAGGCAGACACACACACACACACACCTAAAGCAAAACACACACAGAGTAACACACTAAGACACAGATACACACACATGAACATGCTCAGACACACATACATGCTCACACAAAGACACACATTCACAAACACACACACACATAAACACACTCAGACACATACATACACAAACACACATACATGCTCACACAATGACCTGCAGACACACATACAAACACACACACAAACACACTCAGGCACACACACACAAACAGACACACATACACAAACAGACACACATACACCTGCATACACACACAGGCACACACACACACTGACACACATACAGACACATGGACACAGGTAAGCACATGAGCAGAAACAGGTGCAAGTAAAGATGGCGGTACAGATGTCCACATGAGGACAGGGCTTTTACAAACGTAAACAACAAATGTTCGTCAGACAGCAGACGTTACCGACTGGCAGAGATCACATAAACATGTCTGGAAAGGACACAAATACACAGATAATATGAATGGCATTATGTTAAATAGACACACACACACACACACACACACACACACACACACACACACACAGCCTGAGCCTCCTGCACGGCCTGCTCTGTGAGAACACAGGTAGTGTGAGGTTTGTTATTGCAACAGCTCAGAGAATGTGAGGTGGGAATGTGACCGCTAATCTAAATGAGATTGGGTGGATTAGGGAGGGGGGGGGGGGGGAGACAAGGGGACGCGCTGGATCATTTTCAGGAGGCAGGGAGAAAATAACTGTCTGTAAGAGTAAGTGTGTGTTTCAGTGTGAGTTTTTAAGGATAACTGTGTTTGTATGTGTGCTTGTTAGAATAGCTGTTTTTGTTGTGTGTGTTTGGAAAAATGTATGTTTGTTTGTGTGTGTGTTTGTAAGAATAATGGTTTGTGTGTGTTTGTAAGACTAATGGTTTGTGTGTGTGTTTATGAGAAAAGCTTTGTGTTTCAGTGTGTTTGCACAAATAGCTATTTGTGAGTGTGTGTTTTGTATGAATAGCTGTGTGTTTGTGAATGTGTTTTTGTAAAAAATAATTGTGTTTGTTCGTAAGAATAGCTGTGTGTTTTGTCCGACTGAAAGTGTGTTTTTGCGTTTGTTTGTAAGAATACTTCTGTGTGTGCGTGTGTGTGTGCAATAATAGCTTTTCTGTTTGTGTGTTAGTAAGAATACCTGTGTGTGTGTGTATGTAAGAATACCTGTGTGTGTGTTTGGGGGTGTGTGTGTGTGTGTGTGTGTGTGTGTGTGTGTGTGTGTGTGTGTGTGCGCGTCTGTCTGCGTGCGGTGTTTGTTTTAACCTCTACTGGTCCAGCCATGCTCCACCTGGCAGGGGGGGGAAGAGAGAGAGAGAGAGAGAGAGAGAGAGAGAGAGAGAGAGAGAGAGAGAGAGAGAGAGAGAGAGAAGAGAGAGAGAGAGAGAGAGAGAGAGAGAGAGAGAGAGAGAGAGAGAGAGAGGAGAGAGAGAGAGAGAGAGAGAGAGAGAGAGAGAGAGAGAGAGAGAGAGAGAGAGAGAGAGAGAGAGAGAGAAGAGAGAGAGAGAGAGAGAGAGAGAGAGAGAGAGAGAGAGAGAGAGAGAGAGAGAGAGAGAGAGAGAGAGAGAGAGAGAGAGAGAGAGAGAGAGAGAGAGAGAGAGAGAGAGAGAGAGAGAGAGAATGAAAACCAATCCCGTTAGACAAGAGACACAGAAAGGTAATTATAAGAGAGTAGGGGAAGAAGGAAGAGAGAGAAAGGTGAGAGAGTGAGTACAAAAGAGCAAAACAAAACTGAGACAGACTGAGAGAGGAAGAGATGGAGGGAGAATGAGCCATTACTCAAAGTAACTTTGCAATGGTGATGATTTTTAAGGGAGCAAATTCTAATTTAAACTATAATGAATAGTCACAAACCAAAATCCAATTACCCAGGTTTCGACTGGATTTCTTCATCAGTGAGTAAGAACAAAACGCTGCAGAAGGCAAGCAGACAAACAAACACAAGTCACTGCATTCCCTTAAGAAACGATGGAGCTTAGCACACAACAAATCGGTAGAGGGCCCCGATCTGAGAGCCTCGGTCCTTACAGAGGGCCCAACTCCTCACCTTCAGGGGTGAATCTCCCGCTAAGTTTATGATGATCCCCTGCCCCCCCTGTTGGTCATAGCTGTCACTACAAGGGCCAGGGCTAGCCCCCAGTATCGCGATGTCCTAATTGCCACACCGGAGTACTGCAGGTCGGGTTATATACGCAGGTTTTCACTCTCCTTCAGGTTGGCACTCAATTCGTTTGAGGCAGGCACTCTATTGATTTACTCTCTTTCACATTGGCACTTTATTTCTTTCTTCCCCTCATCCTTTTTGATTCTATATAGCCTCACACCTACCATGCAGACAGATTCACCGCATTGACACACACACAAACCATATTCTTGCATTTAAACATTTATTATCCCTAGACATTTGTTTCACCTTATTTTGTAGGATTTCAATAGATTAGAATTTGATTCTTGAATTTGATTGGTTATTGTGTGGTGGTGTACGAGTCCAACGCGACGGGTAGGACCGGGTTGGACTCACAGGGCCCGCCCACTCAGCAGACCTCAGTGGGGGTCCCCGTCCCCCCCAGCCCACCCACCCCCCAGCCCAGTGCCGAGGACCACCTTGGCACTGGGCTGCTCACCCACACACCACGTCCAGAAAAACATGACCAACATGCACTCCTCGTTGGATGATTCTACGATTATGATGATATTATGAAAATGATGTTATGGCTAATAATCATGATTATCTATGATTATCATTGTGATGGTAAGAATTTTGATCATGATAATAATGATAACAGTGATCATTATTATAAGGATAATGATGATGATTAGAGTGTTGATAATTATCTTATCATATATGATAATGAAAGAACAAGTATACTGATTATTCACACCCTTCTCAACATCATCACTATTATTAGCGTCATCATTCTGATGATTTTGCTACAAGTGTGGTTGAAAACCAGATAGAAATCATTCATAATTGGCCGAAACATTTCACATTTATGAGCTTAAATGTCAAAAGCCGGAGCCGGTTGATTCTATTGCCAAACAAAGCTGACAATCCGAAATGGTAAGAAAACACTTTTTTTCGTATTGCTTTAAAGAAATGAAAATAAGATTGTGAAATGTCAGTTGGTGAACCTTATCCCAAGTGACCGGATTTGTGTCATCCAATATGTCGTCGTCTAAGACCTCACATGATGAAAGGTGTTTACAAACCGGCGACGGCAACCTCATGAAAGGAAAATATACCGAAATAATAAATAATACAATAAACGCGACTTTGTGAGCGTATCATCGCTGTGACATGCCCTGAGACAGAGCCACAATACATAACACACCTCGTATCAATACATCGCAATAGAATAAATATACAATACAAATATACTGCCGAAATGTGTTAGAAGCCCCTGGAGTTTCACTACAGTGCTTTTGTGGAACCATCCCCATGCGGCCCCTAAACAAAGATTATAGATAACCAAATAGGTTTGAGAGCCAAGAGAGAAATCGAGAGGTACAGATGGAACGAGATAGTGTGAGCTGCACGCAGAGAAAAAGAGTGAGAGAGAGGTTCAGATAGAGTGAGGTGCAGATGGAGTGAGATAGTGAGGTGCAAATAGAATAGAGGTGCAGGTAGAGAGAGGTAGAGATGGAGTGAGAGAGTGAGCTGCACAGATAAAAAACAGTGAGAGAGAGAGAGGTGTGCAGATAGAGAGAGGTACAGGATGGGAGGTGAGATGCACACAGAAAAATAGTGGAGAGAGAGGTTCAGATAGAGAGGGGACGGATGGAGTGAGAGAGTGAGCCGCAAATAGAAAGAGAGTGAAAAGAGGCGCAGATAGAGAGGTACAGATGAAGTTAGAGAGTGAGCTACACAGTAAAAAGAGTGAGAGAGAGGCAGATATGTATGGTGGAGGGGAGAGAGTGAGCTGCACACAGTAAAAATAGTGAGAGGGATGCCTCAGATAGGTACAGATGGAGTGAGGAGAGTGAGCTACAACAAGAGAAAAGGAGTGAGAGAGGTACAAATGGAGTGAGCGAGAGGGAGCTGCACACAGAGAATAAGAGTGATAGATAGAGGTTTTAGTGGAGGGAGAGAGTGAGCTGCAGACAGAGAGAGAGTGAGAGAGCGGTGTGCAGATAGAGAGAGGTACAGATGAAGTGAGAGAGTGAGCTGCACATAGTAAAATGAGTCAGAGAAAGAGGGCGATAGATACAGGTATGGGTGGAGGGAGAGAGTGGGGTAAGGATATAGGTAGAGAGATGGAGAGTGAGAGAGGGAAGCAGAAGGAGTCATGGTGAAAGTGTATACACAGAGAAGATATCTTCTGTGTGACGCGTCACCTGGGCTTCTCTCAAACAGTCCTCATCAATAAATCTGAAGTCTCTGGAGATTCCGGAGGGTTCCGGCTCATGCTAATCAGCCGGTTACATGTTGCCAACTGCCAGCCTGCTGGCAGAGCCCATTCAACATGCAACACAAAATAAAAGAGAATATATATTTTATTGTACTCATACATTATAGTTTAACATAGAATAGCACTTATTTGATATATGTTGGTTTGAAAAGCTATTGCGATTCCCATAATTATTACCAAGAAATATACACACATTGCCCTAACATAACCCTATCATATATATGTATATATACAGTATATATATATATATATATATATATCTAGCGGTGTTACGATACATGTATTCGTATTGAACCGAATCGGTACAGACATCACGGTTCGGTGCATGGATTTACACAGAGAATACACGGTATAAATTAAATAAATCTGGCGTGCAAATAAATTAATGTAATGCCGAACTAATGGTGCGTTTAGTATTCTCTGCGAACCGACTCGGACCTCGGATGTGAAGTCACGCCCACCCTTCAATCGTTTTATCATGTTTCGCTCAGTCGTTGGAGAAAAACATGGACGCCACCCGGAAAGCTGTTGTCGCAGTAGCATTGGCTACCAGGCGCTCAAAAATAAGTAGGCTATAGGCCATAAGCAGAGATACGACGCAGTAAGGTATTTGCAGTAATATGAGTGATTGAAATTGCCATTTAAAACTTCAAGTCACAACGGGGCGCATACTTCAAGTGATACGGGGCGCAGCCATCTTGAATTCTGTCTCGGAATCCTTGCTCGGCCTCCTCTGATTTCATCCGAGCAAGCAAGTTCGCCGTCCGTGGAAAAGAGGCGTGTTCATGAGTGTCCTCCGACCTCCGAGACGGATGGATAATAAAACGCACCATAATGTTGGATCCGCGCTCTTCAGGGACAACCGTACGCCTGAAAGGGTGCCGGCAAGTTCGAGCTACACACACAGTCCTGTTGATTGGTCGAGAGACACTTCCGTGAGACAGAGGGATAATCAACAAACACATTATCCGCCAGGTATATATAACGGCGAAAGCTTCGTTTATTGAAGAAAATTATTATTTTCTTTATATTATTATTAATATTATTATTATTATTATTAGGGGGGCTACACTACGTCGGGCTGCTATGAGGTCACAATGCTAACGTAGCTGCCGCGGCTATCGCGATCCGGTTTACCCCGAGCCGTAACTGAGCTGCAACGAACCGCACCTTCAAGACTCCACCAAGCCGCACCGAACCGACCCGCACCCTCCGGTGGAAATGCGCAAATTCTGTGCACTTGCGGATTCATAAATAAGACATGCTGAATTTTCAGTTTAGAACTGATTGTTTTATTTTGTTTAAAAGCTATGGATAGAGTCTGGAGGTGATGTGGGGTACTTGTTGTTTACTGTTAACATCTTCGATTACACAGTTCAGGCGGCTGCAGCTAGCTCAGGGGAGTGACTGTATGACACTAGGTGGTACAACCTGAGACAATAAAAAAGAATTGCCTTCTGCATTTTTGTTTTTTCTTTCCCTTCATTGTATCGAACTCGTACCGAGCCGTAGTGTCTGAACCAGAGGTATGAACCAAACCGTTCAGTGTACCGTTACACCCCTAATATATATATATAGTTTTATTGTTTTCAATCATTTTATTGTTGTTGTTCACTGGCTCAAACACAATACAAGGTGGAGAAGAAGGGCGACCGTCAAAGACTTAAGCAAAAGTGTATTAATGGGTGCTTCAAGATTAATTCACATTCTGTCTGAGGTCTGCTCTGCTCTTTGATACTATTGATGAAGAGGAGAGATGACGAAGAAAAGAAAATACAAAGAACCAAAATCTTTTGGAAACTTTAGAGACTGCAAGATGAAGAGAGAGAAAGACCGATCAGTTGGGTCAATATATGCAGGAAGACAGGAGCAAACATGTAGGAAAGAGATCGAACCAGAGAGAGAGAGAGATAAAAAACACCTATGGTTGAGATGGCATGCATGTAAGATCATTTGTCTCTCAATTCAATAAATAGCCTTGTTGGCATAGGAAAAGAAGAGTTCTCTCTGTTTAGCCTGCTATGGAAAAAGATACGCCCAGCACGAGTTGAGACAGAAGGGGTGAGACAATTAAACACATCCATGGTGAGACCTCTGTTTTTGGGGTCGGAGCGTTGCTTAGCATTCTACGGCCGCTCCTCGCTCCAGGCTCCCCCGACACCCTTCCATTGAAGCTCTCGCTGAACACGAGAGGCCTCTGGGAGTCAGGTGAAGGCTTGCCTTCAATACCTGCCTGCCTTCTCCCATAATCCCCCGGCCCAGTGGAATAAAGGGCTGGGGCCGAAATCAAAACCTGGAGGCCAGAGAGAGCGTCACGTTGGGATTAGGGGGCTTCGAGGGAGCACTAAGGAGGCATATGTATAATAAACACACATTTGGCCGTTGATTATTTGTATGGAAATGTGTGTTCTGTCGGTGATTCGGTTTTTGCCTTTGCTTAGTCTCTGTTTGTGGTGCCTTTTGGTTGATATTGGCTGGGATTGTCTTCCAAAAAATGAGCAACCTTTTAAACTATTTGTTGCACTAATGGATGATAATGATTAATCATTAATTGATTAACCGTTGTTAAGAATTTAACTGATTAAATACGTGTACACCGATAATGTATATTCTATGTGCTTTTCTTAAACATGGGTTTAGTTCAGTTTGCTCTGCCCTTGTTAGTCAGAAATGGCTGTAATTGCCCTCCCATTTGACATTGTTTTGTTTGGAGGCACATTTTTTGAATAAGGACGGGCGGACAAGAACAGCTGTTTGGAACAAAAGGCTCTTTGTTTCATTCTCTTCATTGGAGTTGTTTGTGCTTCAAGAATTAATGTTTCACTTCACTAATGTGGTGCTGGAATTATTTAAATCAAACTTGAACTGAGAAAAAGACAGGCATTTTGTATGTTATTAAATATTAATGATTGGTTAAGGCAAAGTGCAAGCAATTTGCAACCCTAGTGGCTGCTAATGACTTTTTGGTTATTTAACTTATCATGAAAGGCCGTGATTTTTCTCTTGCACATGCTATAGCTGCTACTGAGTAAGCAGCTTGGGTTGGGGCGTCTAGGTGGGCAGCACAGGTACCTCGTGGACGTGGGGGTGCGAACACTCCCATTCTGGCTGGGCTTCAAACCCACTAACCACAACCCTCTCCATACACTCTCCACTCCCCTGATTTTGACTTCAACAGTCGGCTCCGGTTTAGGATTTCATTCACGTAACGGAATAAAACCTTGAATTCTCAAGTGAGACCCAAATTAAAAGATCCATTAAAAAAGTGAAAAGGATCGCTTTTTACATCCATAAACAAATGGATTATGTGTTACTGGTAGCATGGACTCATGCATCTGCCGCACAAGCATTTACAAAAAGTATTTCCTTAGCGGAAATTAAATTGTGTTCCATTCGACAAATTAATGTGAAAACATTAGGGCTGCAAGAACCTAGTGCTCCGTTAAAAACAGAAAATAGAATCTACTTCACTCCAAATGAAGCGTGCGTTATCAGAGGCAGTCATTGAGTAGAGTCTTTAGTTCGTCTTCATAAACACACAACAGCTAATGACTGACGCAACACTGACCGCCTCATTTCACTGGCACTAATGAAGAAGATTTAACAGACATTTCCCCCCCAAAATTAATTGAATATTTTTCCCGGTGAATTACGGAATCGGAGGGGAAGATTCAGAACTCTTTGAAGTCCCACTCGCATGATCGCATGACCCAGCACGACCCTACCGGGTCATGCGATGAGAGGAGGTGGATCTGTGATGGGATTTGAAGATGACTGAAGACTATTCTGGGATGTTATGCCCAGACTATTCTGGGATGTTATGCCCTGTTTCCGACGAACATCTGAGGGAAGAGGTATGCCCTGTCCTTTTGATGTCACAAGGGATTGCATTTGAACATTTGGAACGAAGAAAAGATTGCTTGAGCAGTGCATGATCACACTTTAGGCAACACAGAGCTGCTACGCTAATGCTAAGCTGCTAAACCGCTAATTCTGAAATAATAACACAGACAATTGTATGTTGGCAGCTGGATAAGCAAAATGAGTCAAGGAAATAGCCATTCTCACACATAAACGGACGCACGCACGCGCGCGCGCGCGCGCACGCACACACACACACACACACACACACACACACACACGCACACACAATCCCCTGTGTATGTTTTTGTATACGATTGTGTTAAAGCTATGAGCAATAGATGTAACAGTACGTGCATGCGAGCGTTTGTGTTTAAAGGTTTATATGTGCTATAGCTGCAAGCTCTGTACGTGTGTGTGTGTGTGTGTGTGTGTGTGCATATGAATCAAAGGATGTACCAGAACAGAAGCGTTGCTGTGGGATAACTCTTTACAGAGTCTTATTTTCTCCTTTAAAACACTTTGGTGCCCATAGCTTCTGGCTGACGTCCTCATGGCTGCTATAAAGCACAGACTCACAGTTAATGTACCACACCATCTGTGTCATGTATCAGCCTCTCCCTCTTAGTCTCTCTCTCTCTCTCTCTCTCTCTCTCTCTCTCTCTCTCTCTCTCTCTCTCTCTCTCTCTCTCTCCCTCTCTTAGTCTCTCTCTCCTCTCTCTCTCTCTCTCTCTCTCTCTCTCTCTCTCTCTTAGTCTCTCTCTCCTCTCTCTCTCTCTCTCTCTCTCTCTCTCTCTCTCTCTCTCTCTCTCTCTCTCTCTCTCTGTATATGTATACAGACTTACAGTACGCAACTTGTTTCAGAAAAGATGGCAAATGTCCATCAAGTCTCGAGCAGCCAAAGAAAGCAACAGACTCCATTTTGTAGAGATCTCAAAGGGAGAGGGGCAACTGAATATTTAATGTGTATTTGAGTTTTACTTTTAAAGCTATAACAAGAAAACATTTGGAATTTCTTCTTCCTGAATTCTTGATTGATGAATCCAACAGTTAAATCACCTGAATGATCAGTATTATTACTTCCAATCAATGTCGAAGTGTATATGTTCATGAGTGTCTCTGCATGGGTCCTTTAGAGCAATCTGATTCACTGTAGTCATTTTACCGCTTATCTTCTCTCCTTGCTAGCGATGCCTGGTGTTTGGAATATTTACCTTCACACACGCATCGCGCAAGATGTTGATAGCGAGAGGTGCAGTTAACACATTACAATCAGTGGAATGTGCACACATAGAGAGTAGCTTTCAGGGGGATGAAGGTTGCGCTGAACACAAACCCAGAGACACACTGTATCTGACTCGCCTGATACAGGGAAGCACTGTGAACCGTGCGACCGTGGAATGCACCTTATCTTGTTTAACGGTATACTTTCACTCCCCTCACCATAGCTGTAGGCCACCCACTCTGTAAAACACACCTACGCCTATGCACGTGCACGCGCACACACATGCACACGCACACATTCAGATACACACTGTCGCACTTTCCCATTCTCACTCTCATTAATACACCCAAATCACACTATTATCCTGCTGTATTTGAAGTCGTATTCACACCAGATAACATCCCAAAAACATCCCAAGAACTTATCAACAACAATATCATCCTTCTTGACAGTTGTATCACTTTGGCGGCTTTCAATGACGCAGGGTAGAAGGCGTTGAATTAAAAGAACACTTTTCTTATTCATGTCAAGGTTGTTTTGCACGAGACGCCAGCTCCACCGATGAATGGGGAGGTGTTTATCCTGCTTGTGGACGTTGTAAGAACACACATATTTGCTTTGCCCTGCCCAGCTACCCAGAGAAACAGTGAAATCAAAAGATGTTGCGCACACACACACACACACACACACACACACGCTCACACACACATCTACACCACACACACACACACACACACACACACACACACACACACACACACACACACACACACACACACACACACACACACACACACACACACACACACACACACACACACACACACACACAGGCATGCGCACACACATTCATACACACATGCATACACCAAAGACCACCTAAACCGGACCGTTGAAGTTAGAAACAGGGGAGGAATAATAATAATAATAGTAATACATTTTATTTATAACGCACTTTATATCAATTCAATGATCTCAAAGTGCTCCAATGCACATTAAAAGAAAAGAGAAAAATGCAACAAAAAATAAATGAATAAATAAATAGCAGATTAGCCAAAGGCTTTTCAAAAAAGATGGGTTTTTAGAAAAGTACGTTTTTAGAGAGTCTAATGGCGCATTTCCACTGCAGGGTGCGGAACGGATCGGATCGCAAAGGTGCGGGTCGGATCGCGTTTCCACCGCCAAAAGTGGGCGTGACCCGGACTTTGCCGTACCCGTTCCGACCCCATTCTAGGGACTCCTCCGTTGCGGTACCCAAAACGAGACCAGACGCCTGAAAGGGTACCCTGGAATTCTAGCTACACCCCCCCTCCGTTGATTGGTCGACAGAATCGTCACTTCCGGGTGACGCGGGGATAAAAACAAACAAACAGTAGCCTCGAGGTATTATTCTTTACAATTAACATGTCGCGTAAAAAGCTTGCTTGGGCGAACAAGGAGGTGGAGACGTTCGTCTGCATTCTTGCGGAGGAAGACGTTGTTTACGATGTTTACGTAGCTGCCGCGGCGATTGACATCCGGCCTACCACCAAGGGTACTGTCGGCAGTGGAAACGCGACCTCGGAACTGAGCTGGGCTATACTGCCCCCTCCCTACCGCCCCTTTGCGATCCGATCCGTTCCGCACCCTGCAGTGGAAACGCGGCATAAGAGGGTCGTGGGTTTGAAGCCAGCCAGAAGTGTACTGTGTTTGCGCCCCGACGTCCACCCGCTACCCGTGCTGCCCACCTAGACGCCTCAAGCCCAAGCTGCTCATCCCACGGTCGCATCAGAGCGTTGCTATGGACCAGTGGTGTCTAAGCAGAAGATGGTGGGGGTATTAGGGAGCGGGAAAAGAGAGAGCAAAATATGTATCGAAAGAGAAGGATAAAAAAAGGAAAGATAAAGATGGATAGAGACAGGATTAGAGAGGTAAAGAGGGAGAGAGAGAGAGCCCGATTGCAATGTAAATGTTTGCTTTCCGTGCCAGTAAGGCCTTTCAATCTTAAATCTTAGAGGGAGAGTGTTTCAACAGGAAAGAATGGAGGTAACCTGAGGGATAGAGAGAAAGTAGGGAGAGGAGCTGGTCTATATGATCCAGCTCTATGGAGTCCACAGTGGCCTGTTTCTGGTTGCTGATTGGTTAGTGGTTGGTAACGTGTTGACATTAAGCTGCGATATCTAACGTTGATCTCCAGCTAACAGCGTTCTGAACTCTCAGTGGGTCCATACCATGTTCCGACTTGAAGGACACACACACACACACACACACACACACACACACACACACACACACACACACACACACACACACACACACACACACACACACACACACACACACACACACACACACACACACACACACACACACACACACACACACACACACACACACTCACGTGCTATAAATTTACACACACATTCACCAGAATTACATATCACACGATTGATTGATTGATTGCATCATGGGAACCATTTTATGATTAAAGTAACACCTTATG
>NC_082394.1:1772855-1790355 GCF_031168955.1 Gadus macrocephalus
ACCATTTGGCTAGGTCCTGCAATGCTCTGAGGCTGGATAAACTTCTGGACAGCAGGGATCTCTCTCTCTCTCTCTCTCTCTCTCTCTCTCTTTGTCTCTGTCTCAGTCTCTGTCTCTGTCTCTGTCTCTGTCTCTGTCTCTGTCTCTGTCTCTCTCTCTCTCTCTCTCTCTCTCTC
Source organism: Gadus macrocephalus (assembly GCF_031168955.1). NCBI lineage: Eukaryota > Metazoa > Chordata > Actinopteri > Gadiformes > Gadidae > Gadus > Gadus macrocephalus. The sequence continues at coordinate 1,773,032 of NC_082394.1, forward strand.
TCTCTCTCTCTCTCTCTCTCTGTCTCTGTCTCTGTCTCTGTCTCTGTCTCTGTCTCTGTCTCTGTCTCTCTCTCTCTCTCTCTCTCTCTCTGTCTCTGTCTCTGTCTCTGTCTCTGTCTCTGTCTCTGTCTCTGTCTCTGTCTCTGTCTCTGTCTCTGTCTCTGTCTCTGTCTCTGTCTCTGTCTCTGTCTCTGTCTCTCTCTCATTCTCTCTCTCGGTCTCGGTCTCGGTCTCTGCCTTTCTCCTTCTCTCTCTCCCTTTATTTACTCTCTTTCTATGGCCTCTTTTCATGTTATTCTCTCCCTCGTTCTCTGTATATCTCTCCGTCCTTTCTCCCTCTCATTCTTTCTTCCTTTCAGACTTTCTTTGTTCTTGCTCTCGTTTTTTACGTGTTTCTCTCTCTCTCTTTTTTCTCTTCTGACTTCATCTCTATCTCTTACTCTCTCTCTCTCTCTCTCTGGGCGAGAGTTTGTCATCTGCTCAGAGCGAAGCAGCTTGATCAAATGAGATTTGTTCCGGCAGCCCCGGAAGAATATGTTGTGCTTTCCCTCCCTCTCTCCCCCTGCCTCTCTTTCTCTCTTTCTGTCTTTTTCTGTCTCTCTCCCTTGTTCTGTGGTCAATAATCTTCATTTTTCTTCCATTCATCAATATCCCCGGGACCCAGGGCACTGTGTAACTGGGTGTGACATGACTGTTTGTCCGTCTTACTCACACACACACACACACACACACACACACGCAAATGCACACAAACACACACACACACACTCTCATTCACACACACGTACACACACACACGCACACACACCCCTCCCATCCATCATCCGTCCAGCCGTCTCTTGTGTGACTGTAGGCTGAGGACCTGACTCCCTGTGGAGCCTTAAGACCCATGGCCACAGTAGGGGTGCTAACCCCCCCTCCTGGCCCAGTTCCACCCCTGGATGAGTACAACATGGCCCCCTAATCACCGCCTGCTCTATGGATGGATAGTTTAATGCCTCATTAATTTACATGCAGTAAGAGCCAATGTATGAACTGTACTCTTTTTTAACAAGGGCTTTCTTTTCCACCGTGTAATACGTTTCAGGGCCATTTGGATCATAGCCAGGACCGTTTTTTCAACGGGATATACAGTACCTTTAGGGTTTGTTGTGTGATTTGGGATGTTTTTGTTACTTCTTGGTTTGATGGCTACTGGCCCCAAGGCAGTTTTAGTGGTCCTCACTCAGAGTTGTAATTATCAGTGTTGGACATAAAACCAAGGACTTTTGTTTCTCTAAATGTCAGTTTTGAAACTTGGGCTACACGACATTATTTTGAGTCCTTGCCGATACACAATACTGATGGGAGCACTTTAACTTATAATGCAATTTTTCGTTACCACAAAAGTGAGAATGCTGGACTGGTTTTGAATGACATGTCAGGTGTCAAATATTTTATGAAACAACATTTGCTGGAACATTTGGCAAGTAGACCTGTTGACTTTCTATCGAACCCAAATGAAACTGACGATAAAACAGAAAACATTCGGCATTTAAGGTGGGGATCTCAAAGCTTTGAGGTAGCCACTTGGTGATTAAGTCTAAGGCCCATTGAATAAAGCCCTTGCAGTATCTGAATGTAATGAAGTGTGTGTCGATGGAGACACTGTTTGTATCTCTGGGAAACAGCTTATCGCTAAATCGTTAAGTTTGCCTCTTGAGAGAGAACATCCTTAAACGTGCACAATTATCTATCCACAACAACATTATAAAAGTCCGAACAAGGGCGTCATGCATACCGAAATTATTCTCTGATAGAAGCCCGCACAAGAATGGTATGTTCGGCTTCAGCAACACCCCTAAATGGGCACCATGGTAGTGTCGTTTGTCAGCTAAGTATAATTTAATATGTCAACACGCAAGAACATCTCGAATTCAAAGGTCCGGTGTGTATAATTTAGAAGTAATTAGCAGTGAGGTAAGCAATTTACTGTCAGTCAGACAGTCTGCATTGTGTAAGATGCCAGGAAGGTATTCTTTCCGTTCTGCGAGGAAGTGGGATTATTTTTAATCACACCAAGGTCGATTTTGGAGAGCTCTCGCCTTTGTGTTATCAGTTCGATCAATCACAATCGGATATCTTGTTGACGGTAGTCCCCACGGCCCACGCACATGTTGTAGGACATGCTGGAGGTAACAGCCTATTTATGTTCACAGTCCTCTTCATGTATCCATCGGGGTCTACGACAGTCATAGAACTATATTCAGAGCCATCTGTTACAAGTATTGATCATTTATCTGGATAGCAGTCGTGCTACGTGCCAGTGTTTACTTGCACTGGGGTACGCGAGTATAGCTTTTTGTAGTTTTTTGGATATCAACTTTCTCTGAATGAGTGACAGCCAACTTTTAGTTATCAAACAGGGAATCAACCTCAACTCCTATCTGAAGAACATGGATGTATTAAAGAATGCTAAAGAATACTTCTCATTATCCCCCTCATCCTCAAACTGCCGTTCGCTACACTAGTTCACACAACACGAAATGGTACGATTAAACAAACACAATCCCCCGCCAATTAAGATTTAAAAGAAAACAAGCAAACAAGGACCCGCGTTCCTGTTTTAGATGTGTGGTTAAAGTCGTTGTTCCTCCATGTTAATCACACTAGTATGGCTCTGGCTCTGTAAGACCTCGGGCCATCTTCCCATTCCCCGTTTGAATAAATAACACCGCAACAAAACCTCTGGGTCAAACCAGAAAAACAGCAACAGTGATTGGCTCTTAAATTCTTTATCGCCCGCTTCTCGCTCTCTTCATCTCACCGGCATTCTTTCATTCCCTGCTTATTCCCCCTGTTCTCGGTGTTCCTCAGTACTCAGGCCCTCTCTCTCTCCCTGGGCTATTTATTTTCCTCTTCTTCTCTCTGAATAAATAAGTTTAGAATCCCCCTGCGGACTCTATTCCTGGTCACAACCCCAAGGCTAAGGGTGTGACTGTGTGTGACTGTGTGTGTGTGTGTGTGTGTGTGTGTGTGTGTGTGTGTGTGTGTGTGTGTGTGTGTGTGTGTGTGTGTGTGTGTGTGCCTGTGTGTGCCTGTGTGTGTTGTGTTTGTGTGGGTGCGCCCATGTGTGTATGCATTTGACGTGCGTCATTGCAAATCTGTGTATGCATTTGTTTGCGTGTAGTTGCACATGTGTGTGTAGTGGTTTGTCACCGGCAATGTGCGCGTCCATCAATGTTTGTGTGGGCCGCTTCGAGTGTGTGGTGACTTGTGTGTGTGTTCTATTGCGTGTGCTTGTGCATGCATCTGTGTGTCTGCGTTTGCTTGTGTGTGTGTGTGTGTGTGTGTGAGTGAGATGGCGTTCCCATCTGTAGCGGCTCAGCACAAAGAAACACACGCACACAAACACACGCACACAAACACACGCACACAAACACACGCACACAAACACACGCACTAACAAGCAAACACACACACACACACACACACACACACACACACACACACACACACACACACACACACACACACACACACACACACACACACACACACAACCAATCATCTGTGATTGGTTCACAGCCGGTGAGGCAGGGCAGTGCGAGGCAGACATGCATATCATTCAGGGAACACTGGGTTTCAAACACGCAGCGCGAAGGCATTGTGTGAGAGGCTGATGGAGGCGGAACGGTGTGTACCACACGACCACACACACACGCACACACACGCACACACACTTACACACTCACACACATACAAGTTCAAATACACACACATATGCACACATGCAACCTCAAGCACAGACCCACATGCACATACACGCATACACACAGATACACACACATACACAGATACACACACATACACAGATACACATGCATACAGAAGCAGCAGTACAGAATGATGATTTTAAAAAGCATATAAATATATAAATAGGCCCACACACAGCTGAATGCTGTATGTTATGACCATCTATTGATGTAAAATCCAGGAACTCATAGAAAAGATGCTGTTCTGGCATCCCAAGGTGCTTGTGTGTGTGCGCGCACATGTGTCTCCGTGTTCTTAAGAGCAATTTAAATGTTCTCGGCTCTGCATCAAACTAATATAGAACAGATGTTAAGGTCACCTACTCCAAAGAGGATTGTAAATATGTATGTGTATATATATATATATATATATATATATATATATATATATATATATATATATATATATATATATATATATTTCAGGGTTCCAGAATGTGAGTCAGAGAGAAGAGAGAGGGGGAGAGGGAGAGAGAGAGGGGGTGAGGGAGAGAGAGAGGGGGTGAGAGAGAGAGAGAGAGAGAGAGAGAGAGAGAGAGAGAGAGAGAGAGAGAGAGAGAGAGAGAGAGAGAGAGAGAGAGAGAGAGAGAGAGAGAGAGAGAGAGAGAGAGAGAGAGAGAGAGAGAGAGAGAGACGAGAGACGAGAGAGAGAGAGAGAGCGATCGCTCGGCTCGCCCTCTCTCCACCCGAAAGCACGACGTCTACCCTGCCTCGACTTTAATCTACCCAACCACAAATCCTACGTTTTTATATCAATCTGTGGCTGATTGTCGTTTAAAAAAACAAAGCAGCCCACCATCGATCATCTGACATCTTCTACTGCAAGCACTCTACACACACGACCACACACGTACACAGACCTGCTTGAAACGAATGGTGACTTGTGTCCGTAAGTGGTTCTGTAACGGTCAGTTAGAGTGCTTCTTCCAAAGAACACAGAACACAGGGCCATCCACCTGGTCACAATCTGTTCCACGCTGAGAGAGAGAGACAGTATGTGGAGAGAGAGAGTATTAGAAGAGATGGAGAGAGAGAGGAGAAGGAGTCAGAAAGGTAGAGAAGGTGGAGAGAGAGAGGTGTGGAGCTGGAGAAAGAAGAAGAGGTATGGTAGATGGAGGGCGGGCACACATCTTGCACCACCAAGAGAGGGAGATGATTTGGAGCGAGAGAGCTGGAGGCGAAGGAGAGAGAGAGAGAGAGAAAAAATGGTGGTGCAAAGAAAGAGAGAGCAATAGTGGGTTTCGATTTGAGAAAGGGTAGAGAAAGAGGTAGAGTAAGACGGAGATAAAGGGGGAAGGGAGATAGACAGAGAGATGGTTTCAGAACGCGAGGCAGGGGTGAATGAGAGCTAAGACAGGAAATTGAAAAATAATTTGCCATGGCAATCAAATATTGTTAGCATTTTTACGACATAAAATACTATTCTGGAAGGACCACATTGTACATCGAAATATTAAGAAATGTTGCAAATTCACCATCAAGCAGCCATGCACAAACACACACATTTGTATATATATCATTTTAATTTTCCTTTTTTATGTGTGTCTCTGTTTAATCGGTTTAATGGGCTATTTTTAATAATGTCCTATTCCTCGACCTTGCACTTTCAATCTGGCTGGGTGACCACTCCCAAATATATAATTTGCCATCTTTGGACAGGTTATTAAAACTTGCATATTCTCTCTTCCTGTCTCCCTGGACCTTTGGCTGCGGATGGAGAGGGGGACGGAGCGATGAATATGAGGGGGACAGGGAGCGAGATAGATAGAGGGGGGAGGGGGGGGCAGGAACGATCCTTAGAGAGGGAGAGAGATGGCAAGAAAGAGAGGGAGGAGAGGGAGAGATGTAGCCTGGCTGCAGGCCTCATCTCGGTCTACATTGAGATGAGGTCTGGGGACCACACATTCACTTTCCCGTATTTGAGGCGTGGTTTACGATTGCCCGGAGCCGTTTATTGGGCGCTACGAAGTTCTACCATATGACTCTGTACGTAGCTCATAGACATTCGTATCAATTATACCAGATGACGTATGGAGAGCGACAGAAATTCGATGAGGAAGAAGACGATGGGTGTGTCGCATAGACGTCGTCATCATCCTGCTGTCCCTCCCCGTTCTGTGATTGGTTCCCTATCTCCGGCGAAAATCGGCTGCCTAGCAGCGCGAAATGAAATTGCGCGCAAGGCAGCATATGCGTATACCCACCCAGGCTAGGGGAGATGGGAGGAGCAGGGAGAAGTTAGTTGTTAAGGGAAGAGGGAGAGCGAGGGATGGGAGGAGAGAAAGTTGGAAAGAGAGAGTAAGCGGGGAAGAGAGGGAGAAAAAGCGAGAGATGGAGAGGTACGGAGGGAGGGGTGGTGGGGAAAATTATATTATATTTAGAGAGGATATAAAGTAAAAAGGGGGAGGAGGAGGTGAGACCAGTGAACTGTTAAACTGCCATTGCCGGCATTTTAGCCTCCGAAATATCTGTTGGACTGTGTCCATGACCCACTATCTCGTTTAAAATGAGAACCGTGACGGTAATATCATATGGTAGTAAAATGTTACATTTGGCAACTCTGGCCTGAGGCCAGAATTGCCACAGCCAGCATCGAAGCAGCATTTTGAGAACGTAGGGCATGGAAGGATCTGGAACGTTGGTTTTTACAGTTGGTTGTAGAATGGGTTGACAAGGCATCCGTTTCCACTGTGACTTTGAAGCATGAAACGACGTCTTAATTATGGTAATGATACCGATACTTAATATAATAACAATGAAATGCAACTGGAAATAACAAGCAAATAACTCTTATTTTTTCTTTCTTTATTATTCTCTTCAAACTTTGGGACCCTACTCCTTCCACTGTTTTTCCACCTAGAGACTCCATTCCATTTTTTTAAATGTTGAAAGAAAATGTGAGAGATAGATAGGTTATGCATATATATATATGTTTGATCGGTTTTCTGGCATTATATTTTTTGGGCGGGTTTTTGTTGATTGGGCGGTTTTTAGTTTATAAATGGGCTGGAAATTGCCAATCCGATCGGGCAACACACGCCATCTACACAAACAATACGCCATATGAAAGCTGAGACACAAAGGAGTCCAACGGTTTGAGGCACCTCATTTTGTGAGCTTATTTCAATGAACTGATGTGAAGGAATAAGGTCAATAACATACCTTTCCAAGCTACTACCACACACACACACACACACACACACACACACACACACACACACACACACACAGACACACAGACACACAGACACACAGACACACAGACACAGACACAGACACAGACACACACACACACACACACACACACACACACACACACACACACACACACACACACACACACACACACACACACACACACACACACACACACACACACACACACACACACACACACACACACACACACACACACAGCTCAGCTATTCTATACTTTATCTCCAATGTATTCAAACTTGATAACATTAGCCATTTGTTTAACTCTTCACTTTATTTGTTTCCCACCATTTTACATTTTTTAAATGGTTTGCTTGTTTACATTTTTTATTCCATATAGATTCTGTTCAAATCCCAACTATGGGGCTTTACTGAAATCTATGTTTTAACCTCACTTTGCACTCACCGCACTTTCTGCAGGAAATGCATTTTCTAGTTTGTTTTGTTACACATACAATTCATTTAACCAGGTATCCAGGGTGGACTTTACAAGGGAGCCCTGGTGAAGAATTAAAGCTAGAACTTTGTTGATCCAAAAAATGTAAATCTTAAGTTGTATCTAGAGAGAGAAAGCGAGCAAGAGCGAGAGACTACCGTAATGACCTCAAAAGTCAGAGCGTCCTACCGAGTTCTCTAAAAGACAACTCAGCCTACCGATTGGCTGGTAACTGGCTTTTAGAGGCCAATCAACACCACACCTGGTGGTGGAATAGGGGATTTTTAGAACGCCTCCGCTCCAGTAGCAGAGCTGTTCTCACGGCGGCAGGCCCCTGGGCTTGGTTCAGCGATGATCCAGGGCTCAGGGGCGATGCCAGGGCCTTGTCCTGCTGGATCGACCCCAGCTGGACGCCTGCCAGCGGGCACCGCTCCGTCCTCCACCGAGGAAGGTGGAGGAGGATGACATGCCAGTCGGAAGGCCTGGTCAGGGTGAAAACGGACGTCAGACACCGTTTTTAAGTAGGTAAAAAATCTCTGCAAATTTCCGTCTACTGTCTTCGTCAGTGGTGACCTTGTCAGTGGGCACAGGAATTCAATCATGGAATCATCAGACACACAAAAGTGACGTGTCTAAATGCGTATTTGTCCGACAACGCAATGATTCTGTTCCTCAGTCGAGGCTTGCGCTCGCCTTCCCAACCAGATCTTACAGTGTCACCATTTTCGTCTCCCAACTGTGGCCGTCCTTTAAGTTGATAAAGGTTTCCTGCCCTGGGTCCAGGCTCTTTGTCCGGCCATCAGATACAAGAAGAAGCAACTCTTCGATTCCCTTTCACTGGCTCGGGCTTCTCTTTCAAAAACGATGTCCTTTCCCGTTGTTGCTGGCGGTTGCTAAGCGACAGATAAAAGATACCGCCAACTCATCTCTAAGTGTGTGGTACGCAGGATCGGCGCAAGGACGGCGGCCTTTGTTTAGAGCTCGGAGCTCGTGCTCGCTCTGATCCAGTTCCTCCTCTGGAACTACCTTCACCATGGGTCGGATGGAGACCTCTGGAGATGGCACAGGATTTGTTTTAGCCGCAATGAAACATTGAGAGAGGAAGAGAGAGTGTGGGCGTGGCAGGTGGGAGAGAGAGAGAGAGAGGGAGAGGGCACTTTGTTTGTTGTTTTCTCTGTTACTGTTTATATCCATCTTATTTCGTTATTTTTCCTTCAGTCGTTCTTCTTTGTTTCGTCCATAAGTCTTTGTGTGCTACCTTCCTTTACCTCCTTGCGAACGCTTCCACACATCTCAGGATGATGTTCTATGTGCTCTCTGTCTCTGCTATCAGTCCATCCACTAAGCCCCTTGCCTCAGAGAGACATTAGCCTCCCTTCTCTCCCCATCTTCCTCTCACACACTAACAGGTAACTTTGATATCGCCTCTTTTCTTCTCTCCCCCCATTCCTACCAACGTTTGTGTTCTTCCTCTCCCTAATCTCCTCCATCTATCAGTTCATCCGCAGCTCCTCTCCTTAAGGGGGCTTTAGCCACTAGCCTGTGAGCTTCTGGCAGCCTCCTATGCCGACAAACAGGCCACTGAAAGGCGCTAGCTGAGTTGTAGCCCTTTTCGACCCAACACGGTTCCAGTGCTGGTTCGGAGCCAGGACTGATCTCAAACCGGTTCTTGGCGTTTCCACATAAATACTCCTGGCTCCGGGCCGGACCAACAGGTCCCACTCAGCACCAACTCCACCCTGGTCCAGAAACAAGACCCAGTGGCGCCTGGTACTGGGTTAGCCCAGTTTTGACGCGTTGATTTTAAAGCGTTCAATTTAACGTCCTGACGCGTTGCTAGGACAACGAGGTCGTACGCTTTGACGCGTTGACGTGGCTCTACTCCCCTAAGTCTGTGGACAATCGAGCTGGTTTTTGGGGAGTCGGCGTGCAGAACCAACACTGAACCATCCCAGCACGGGGTTTGTGTTGGTGGAAAGGGGGTAATAGAGGGGTACAGGGGTCACGGACTCCGGTGTTTGAGGCCTTCAGGTACAGCCGGACTCATCGGTTTGCTTCACGTTTCCCGCCCCACTTGCCGTATTGCAGAGAGACGGGGGGCAAACACACACAGAGCCATGCGTTGTTGAAGGGAACTACCACTGATTTCAACTTCTCCGGAGAAGTAAATGCCTACGTGTTGTCCAATGAAAACATAGCTTCTGTAGACACACATTTTTATGATAATTGTATCTATAAATCCTATCTACAATACACCTCAAACAATTTTCTCATGCTCACATAAGAAAGTTAATTGTTCAAGTCGCAATGGCATCCAAGAACATGTCATGAAAGCAGCAGAGGTTGATGTGTGGTGTTTAATCCCTCCTACACTCAATCAAGTAAATCCTAACACTTGCTTTTAACACAATTTATTGACGAAAAGGACAAGAGTCCCTCCAACAGCGATTTGACGCCCCAAGTCGTCATTCATATTCTAGAAGAGTCAATCGCGTTTGTGTGCATATTTTACTGTGCGGCAATTACCGTGCGACCTTGTGATTGGAATGAATACAAAGTGAGCCCGAATAATATTAGTAGTCGTAACTCAATTAGGGGGTGCCGGGAGGAAGCAGCCACCATTGAGTCGTTATTGAGTAGCAGGGAAGGCACTTGGAGAGAATGAACAGCTTTTAACGACCCTGCTGCCAAAAACAATAAGAGCAGGCTTAGGCCCAGGTAAAGGCTTCTTGATAATCATGTCTTGATTATTGAATGTTCTCTCTAACAATCCGTTTATCTATCACTATCCGTCCGTCTGTCTGTATGCCTGTCTCTCCCTCTCTCCGTCCCTCCCTTCCTCCCTTTCTCTCTCCCTCCCTCCCTCCCTCCCTCCCTCCCTCCCTCCCTCCCTCCCTATCTCTATCGCTAAGAATTTATGATTATTATCTATCACCAAACCTAAGAGCTCACACCATGTTTCTGAGTGTGTGCCTGTTTGTGTGTTTGTGGCATCAACAGCTTAAACATTACCACCAGACCCAAGGTGCTGGACAAGTGCTCGACAAATGCCATTGAACACCAAAGCTGTCAAAAGGAATATTATGAAAGGGCTGTAAATCTTTCAGCTGTCTTATGGTGTCAATAAAGCTTAATAGGTCATCTCATCTCGTTTAGATTCCTACAGCCTCCATGAAAACATAATGTGGATGCTTGCCACGAGGAGATTTGGAGAATATTTCTTCTGAATAAGTTGTTACATATTCAATTCAAAAGCTGTGCTGTGCACTGTCACACACATACACACTGACGCTCATCCCTATCCCCCCTTTCGCAGTACCTCTCTTGCTCTTCCTCTCTCTCCTTCTTCATCCCCACATCTCTTTATCTTATTCTCTATCCATCACTCTTTCTTACTAACAGCAGAGCCAGGCCTGACGCCATTGTGTCAGATGGAAGACGAGGACAGATAAACACTAAGCCCACTTGTTATCCTTAGCTAAATCGTGTTCCTGTGTACCCTCCCTCTCTGTCTCCCTTTCTCCCTGGTCCAACCTCCCCCTTCTCCTCGTCATTATCTCTCTGTGTGTGCCCCCCCCCCCTCTCTCCGTCTTTGGTTGTCTGATTGAGTGATGGCTATTATTAATTATTTCATAATTAATTAATTAGTCCAGGTAATTCATGTTTTATTTCAATTAGCAAATTCGATTCACTTGACAGATCAGAAGAGATACAACATAGAATAAATAGATAAACAGATATGTATATATGTAAATATATATACGTTCACTTCTGGGGTCTAGTTTAGTAAAACAAAAATTAAATCCTTTACCAAATAGCTGTGAAAATAGATGACTTGTGTTAGTAGCTACAGTATATTATCTTATAAATATAACAAAGGCATGTAATGTTACTATTAAAAATGATTAAAATGAGTATGTATCTGACGACGCATGTACGTCATGTATCTTCAGATACATGACATTAAAGAAAGAAGTTTCAGCACGGTGATAACAAACAATCGATGGAAGATGGGTAGCTGGCTGTAGACCAACATTAGCACAGCGTTTGAAAAGGCAAGAGCCACTGAATAATGGAACAGTCGTTATCCTCTCCCATGGCTGAGGGCAGCTCTTAACATCTTTAAAAGAGATGCTTTTCAATTAAGTCCAACTCACTGCAGCGCTATGTGTATGCTAATTTGCGTGAGCACGAGTGTGTCTATGCAATGGGGTTGTTAAAGGTAGGAAAAGCGAACAAGAGGGTGAGGGAGAGGGGGAGAGAGGTAGAGAGTGAGAGCAAGAGGGAGATTCTGATTAAAGGGAATTGAGAAGAAAACACAAAAGAGTAATTCCCATGTGGAGATTTTCTGTTTTTACGCATTTTAATTAAGTTGTTCGCCGGTTTAAATTAAGGAAGGTAAAACTAACGTTTCACAGAACCCAAATAAATAAAACCAAATGACTAATTCTTTCTTTCTTTCTACCTTACCTTAAACTTCAAAGTTAAGTTCTTACTTCTACTGAGTTCCCTGGGTTTTTCCATCGATACAGGGGCTACATTTCTTGCACAAGATACGTAGCATTAGAGTAAATAACATAAAAAGATGAAAATGAAAATAATAAATACACTTTTTCTTCTTCCCACATCTCTTATTCTACAAAGACCTGAGCCTAGCTCTCAAGGTGTTGAGATGTTTTGGTTTGTAGTCGATCCTCGCCTGCACATCTGAGTGATTCCTCTTGGTCTTCGGAGCTCTGGGAAGCTCTGTGGTCAGTCTGGTCAAGTCCGGACATCATACCCTGATGGCTCAGCTTGGCTTTGATGAAAATCCAACCTCTTGATCCTTTAAGAAAAACGCTGATCGTAGCCCGAAACTCCCTCCCTACGACTCTTGTATTTCCTCTGTCAAGAGATGGACTGAAGTTTGTTCACTGTAATGCCTGATTGTATTGTCAGGGGAATAGAGACTGAACAAGCACCATTTTTCACTGGGAAAATTGAATGTGTTTGTTTGTGTGTGTGTAGGTGATGTGTGTCTGTGTGTGTTTGTGGGCAGGGGCTGTGTGTCTGTCTGTGTGTGCAAGATTGTGTGTCTGTCTGTGTGTGTGTGTGTGTGTGTGTGTTTGTGTGCGCAGGTATTGTGTGTCCGTCTGTGTGTGTGTGTGTATGTGTGTGTATACAAATGCTGTGTGTGTGTCTTTGTGTCTGTGCCCAATGTGCTGTGTGTGTGTGTGTGTGTGTGTCTCCGTGTGTGTGTGTGTGTGTGTAGCTGCTGTGGATCTGTGTGTGTGTGCACATTTGTATGTATGTGTGTGTGTGTGTGTGTGTGTAGGTGCTGTTGGTGTGTCTGTGTGTGCAACTTTTGTGTGTGTATCTCTGTGTGTGTGTCTGTTTGGGTATTTGGGTATGTGTATATGTGTTCACAGATGTGTATAGGGGGAATGTGTGTGTGTGTGTGTGTGTGTGTGTGTGTGTGTGTGTGTGTGTGTGTGTGTGTGTGTGTGTGTGTGTGTGTGTGTGTGTGTGTGTGTGTGTGTGTGTGTGTGTGTGTGTGTGTGTGTGTGTGTGTGTGTGTGTGTGTGATGGACAGGAACTGGCCGCTGGGCTCGGCACTCCATGTGACCAGCGGTGTGTCTCCTTCCTGGGGTCAGAGCCTCGCCCCGTGGGGGGGGGCAGGAGGTCAGCGCTCGCTGCCGCGGGAGGTGAGGTGTGTGCACGCCGTTCAAAGTGTGCGTCGGCCTATGTGTGTATTGTTTTGTTTGCTTGTTTTGTGATAGTCTTGTCTTGTGATAGTCTTCGACTGACCGGTTGTTTGTTTTTGCTATTAATCCTTCCCACAATTTTTTTTTTTACCAATTGTTTCGTCCTGTTTCGTCATCTTTCTGTTTGTTATGTTTGTCGTCCACTTCTGTCACACCCCGTCAATCATCTCGTCAATCGTTGTTTTGACACTTTGACACTCAGTCAGCTCTGTCCCCTACTCTCTGCAGTTATATCCGCTCCCTAATCCTCCCCAGAACTATTTCCAATGTGAGCTCTGTTTGTCCTTAGCGATCCCTGGAGCAACAAGAAAAGGAAGAGGAGAATAAGAACAACAAAGTCAGTGATAAGAAATGTGTCCTTTTTTTGACAAAGGATTTCGTAAAGCATTAACCGAAACATGGAACTGAAATGGATATTGTTGCCATGGCAGCCCCTCCCACTGAACCCAGTGCATTAGTGGTACCCCCCCCCCCCCCGTCACACAAAGTTGAGATTGGCTCCTGGCTTCTGACTAATTCGGCATTCATCTCTCTGCTCCCCTGCCGCGCGGTGGTTGGCATTTAAACCTCCGCGGGTATGTTTGGCATCTCAATGTTGGACCCGTACTCCACACTCTCCATCTCTGTCCCTCGTCTTTATCACTTATTAAAGGCCACTCCGGGTGTCACCAGCCATCACTCTCTCTATCGCCCTCTCTCTCTGTCACTCACGCTTACTCCCTCTCTCAGTCGTAAGTCTCTCTCTCTCTATCTCTGTCATTCACTCTCTTTCTCTCTGTCGCTCACTCTCTATGCCTCTCACTCTCTCCCTTTTACTCACTCTCACACTTAGAGAGTGTGAGGCCTTGAGTGTGGCTCTCGCCTCCCATTCACTTTGTACTGGACGCCTGCTCGCCTTGAGCAAGGGATCGTGGGAAGGTTGGCGCGTCACTTTGCGTCGAAAGGGGAGGGGCAACGGTTGAACGTCAGTTAACTTTATGCAAATCAGCGTTGCCACGCGTTTTCAACAAGGAGACCACGCCTCTGGAGTAGCAGATCCGTCACTCTCATTCTCTGGGTCTCTCTCACACTCTCTCTCACTTGATCGCCCAGGCTGAGTATTGCTTAGGGCTTTTTTCACTCAACCAATTTTCACTCTCCCTCTGTGTCTCTATCTCTCCCCCCCCCCCCCTCCAACCTCTCTCTAAACCATCCTCTCCCTCCTCTCTCTATATCAACCTCTCTCTCCCCCCATCTCTCTCTGTCTCTCACTCCTTCCTCGTCTCTCTCTCTCTCTCTCTCCTTGTGTGTGGTGGGAGAGATTCATTCATCAAATTATGTATTCATGAATTAATATATTCAGAAAGATTCCTTCAACATTCATCAACATTACAAGTCATTCCATTGTCCCCTCATGATTCCGTCCCACGCCGAATCCGTTCCATCCACTGGAACCATTATAACCACTAAAAGCCACGATATGCACTATGACTGGCTCTATAATTATCTGTTTCCCCGCCGTGTCGCTCCCAGGCCTCCCGTGTGAAGCCATTGTGCGATCGCTCACAGTTGGATCTGAACTGACGGTAAAGACATCATTAAATCTGACAATGCGGGGCAGGGTTTAATCTTCCTGTGTAATGTCTCCATATAGAAAACCTCCACGGCGTGGATCTCCTTACAAAGAACCCACAACCTCCGGTGGGTTTTAATCATCGAATGCACATCTCCGTGGTGCCAGATCCAGCCGGTTAATGCATGCGACTTGGTGCTGCAAATCTGCACCGGGAGTGCAGACGGTCTGAGCGCGGGGCGAACGTCAAAGGGAATCACACCTCAACCCATTACGGGGGCTACTGCAACAATTATATATATATATATGTATGTATGTGTGTGTGCTTGGTCATTTTACAGACATGCCAGGTGTCAAGGTTGTTTAGCAGCGATGTCCACGTAACTGAACTCTCCGAGTCACTCACAAGAGGTTATAGCTTCTGTTAAACATACTATACCACTTTATGTCATTCAGGGGTTTAAAGGGAACGGATGGGTGGCCTCTCCCCAGCTCCGAGGGTGAAGAAGTGTCTAACCACCGCGTTTAAATCTCCAGCGGGGACGCGTGTGGAAGTTACGGCTCCTGATACCATCGGCTCTCCCCCCGCCCCGGAGCTGCACGCAGTGTGAACACATTTCAAATGATCCCCCGCAGAATCATTCACATTCAGCGTGGAGTTGCTTTTTTGAAAATGAATAAAGGGGAAAAACGCAGAGGAGACAAAACTACTGCACAGGCAATTAAAAGCCGCATGCCTTTAGATTGTCAATTTCCTTGAATCGCCTTGGAATATCCGTACGCTCTTTGTATATATGCGGTGTATATATATCCACCGTGAACGACTCTGTGAGTCCTGGGATGACCTGCCAGGATCAGGGTTCGAATTATCTTTTTGTCTCAAAGGGGGTCTCTCTATCTCACGAAGAAGAAAGATACCGCACCGGGCGTAAAAGCCTAACAAGGCCATACAATCAAATGGTTAGTTGTTGCTAGGGCCATGTTTTCTGATTCTAAATCGGCTAAAACCGAAACCTGTAGGGCCGAATATGAATTGGGCGCAGGTGGCCTTTTTTTTTCAGTGGCATAACTGATACGGATATTAATCTTTTGCATGGATTGGTATTTAACTGCAAAGCGCATTAAGCTAAAGCAAGGTGACTTCTTTGGACTTGCGAGATGTCAATTCGATCGTGTGCGGTTTGCTCACATAGCCTAGTGGTGTGGTGGTGAAGTGCAGCCATGCTGCGTTCGAAAGTATCGGGTACGGCCTGCCTCCCGAAGTAGCCTCTATTCTTATTGAACTTATTTTCTTCTTTCTTCTTTTGAGTCCACACAGGGATGGATAATGGGCGTTGGTTAAGATTGAATTACATTGCCACATATGGCAGACACCTTCAGATATGAGAGACCCCCCTCCGATTTTTGACTTTGTTGCTCTCATGGGAGCCAGTCCTCACTCTATGGGAGCTCTGCTCCCTCTGGCTCCCACGTTATTCGAACACTGGGAAGGAGGGATACTCTGAAGGCGAAGGGATTTGTCTTCCAGCTGAACAAGAGCGGGTTCACACTGGCTCATCCTACCCGCTCCTTAACGACGCGATCTGACTGCACTGTAGGTGTTGATAAAATTGTCGGATACATGATATGTACCTAAGTGATGTGCATTAAAAGATTTATAAGGGTCAAAATAAATGCTGAGAAGCCAAAAATCGGAAGTCATGTCAGCAAACTGTTCCGAAGGTTTCTCTCCTGAGGCTGAACGGACTGAGCGGCGTTCCGACGGCTTCCAGCTTTACATTCCCTAATTCCCGACTCCCTGCTCCCCTCCGTTCATCGTCAGGAAGCAGTCTGAGGGCGCTGTTTATTCAGCGCACGAGTTGAGCTGGAAGTGGGTGTTTTTTGGCTGTCGGGATGTAATTCTTTAATGTTAATTAGCAGGTGTTTTAATGTTCTTAAACGTCATAAAGCATAAGCTCTGCCATTTCGCCACGGTGGGATAAACCGCAGATGCACTCATTGTTCTTCTGTTTGGCCGGGGCTCACACAAAACAATGCAGTCGTTTGTTTGTAATGGTAGGAGTGAGGGTGATAAAGTACACAAATATATTATTATTAATGATATACATCATCGTATTAACACCTATTGTCGAATTGGACTCCACCACTGAGAGTATTTACTATTTAGTCACTTAGCAGGGGCTTGAACACAAGGTGACTCAAAGTGAAATTGGTTAAGGAGTAGGTAGGGGCTAGGCAACACCCCAACTATTACTAATCTATCGACGACATTAGTTATTCGTGTCACACGAAGATCTGTAATCGATACCCCATTTGTAAGTGGACCTTGCTATGAGAACCAATGTGAACTTTAACCATGTATGTAGCATTCTTCTTTAGCTATACTCAAAGATAGGTTATTATTAACTTTATTTCACATTTCTCGCTGCTTTAAACATCTGAATGAATGAGTGCGTTGTTTAGGCACAATGAAGCCTAACCAGACCACACTCCAAATAATCTGCCATAAAAATACGCCCTAAAATAGAAATCTGGGACACGTCTTGTCAAGGTGTGTGTGTGTGTGTGTGTGTGTGTGTGTG
>NC_082394.1:1795355-1837855 GCF_031168955.1 Gadus macrocephalus
ACAAATACTGCCTGAAAATTCAAACACTGACATGTATCAATGTTTATAAACATGTCATACAATATGGTATCAAATGTATAAGCAGGTCAGACTGTATGATAATACAGGTACTCTATTGTTGAACATCTGTGTGATCCTTTAACCAAAATCTGCCTGCTTAAAAAAACCACAATATAAAATGCTGCACAATATTAAGTACAAAAATACAATAAATTGCACAATCTAAAAAATATAAAACCTGCACAGCTCAACATGAACTTGCTCTTCATCAGCTAAACTACACTTGTCAAAGCTTAGAACAAATGTACTGAACTGTACAAACATTGCACTTTCACAGCCTAAACTTGCTCTATAATTACTGCATCAGGTGATTTATTTCCCCTGTGCACTAACAAGGATATAACTAAATCTGCACAGGTTAATATTTCACGTTTCCAATACAATACAACCGATCTTTAACTGAACAAAGCAGATCACTTAAGTCTTTAATATTTCATCAACAAGGGGAGGAGTTGGCCTTTGGCCTTCATGTCCTCTATAATGCTCTTCTTCTCAGGGGTAATGTGGGTTGCACACCTCTTAGCAAAGGACTGCAGGGTCTCAGTTGCAGGATCATACTTCAGGGTCTTGAAGGTTTCAGGATCCACAATGCTGAGCTCTGCAATTGCAGCAGTCATCTTGATGGTTCCCCGGTCCACGCCATTGATTCTGAAGGCTTCAGTCATGGTGCGGACTTTGCTTAAGCTTTTCAAGACTTTTTTATATCTGCTGATAACCTCAGCTGGTCCTTTTGCTGAAAAATATATAAAACAAAAACAAAAGAACACGAGAAATGAGCACAAACAACGGCTTAAGGTCAGCTGAAATTGCTCAAACCGGTCACTTCTCTTTTGATAAAAGTATGAAGCATATTCTAGGAATGGGACAATCTGCTCATCTACTGATATGATTACATGCACAATATGTGGTTCAGAATTCAATACAAAAATGATACTCTAAGATCTGTTTAGTTGGTAAGTCTTACGGTTCAGAATTATGTTTACTTCTGAGAGACAAATCTTTCTAGCAATACATTTGATGTTGAATAATAATTAGTGTGAATGCTGCAAAATAAAATGGAGCTTTATTCTTGATGAAAGCCACATTTTTTACTTTAGACATTTAATTTTTATTTATCATCAAATTCCTAGTATATTCAGACTCTAGAACTGAAGATCTGTATTTTTGCCTCATAATTACTTCAGAACATATATTTTTAACAGCTCTTCCAATGCTTTTATTAATAATTACTTTTCATGACCACTTGTTGCTAACAGGGCAGGTGGTTCAAGTTATGCCATTCTTACCTCTCACATGAGCTTTTCCAAGCACAGCCACAGTTGCAGATGCAGGTGGCTGTGTCCAACGTTTCTTCCGTCTTTGGATGACAACATCACTGTCCGAGGACTCACTGATGTTTGGAGAAGATGGGGGAATGACGTCATCTTCATCCATGTTACCATCGTCATCCTCGTCGTCGTCCTCCAAAGTAAATACTTTTGGTTGAGCTTTGATCAAATAGGAGGATAGATGAGACAAAGATCAGATTGTTATGAAGACATATCACACCTTTCATTACAATTACATTACATTTTGCAGATACAAGTTGCTCCCAAATCACTCACATGATTTCTTCTTTCCCATGATTTGCTCACGCAAGAAATTGCGCTCTTGCTCAAGATCCTTTATTATTTTTTCTTGCCATTGGATCCTTGCTTCTAGGAACTCCACTTTGGAGATTGATCCTTAAAAACAAAAATGAGAGCAGGATACAAAAAATATTATGATTTGACAGTATTGAGTGATTGAGTGAGTGAGAGAGAAAGAGATAATGACATGCATGTAACAAAGGTAGTGGACCAGATATGGTGTGTGCGGCTGCCTCAACTTGATTTGTAAGCACATGTATACTGACAAAATCTGCCAACAACTTTAATCTCAGGCAGGAAAAATCCCTAGCAAAAAATGAAACTCTGCTAAGATACACTGCTAGAAAATGAGAAATCATTACCTGATCCAATGCTGCTTATGCTGCTGCGACTTGGAGCAGAGCTTCCTTCAACTTCAGGACCTACAGTATGGCATAGGTACAACAAAATCAACATATGAATAGAGGACTTTCAATGTTTAAACACATTTGGACAAGCTAATTATTTAGGTATTAAAGTTACTTGAAAGTTGACAAAGAAAAATTTACCATCCAAATCATTTTTGGTCACCTCTGTCATCGAGTCATTTTTAGGGACTTTTAGGGACATTTTCTTCTTGCCCTTAGGCTGTAAAAATATAAATAAATTCATGTCACTATAACCGGCAAAATGTAACTTAAATAATCTACACAAGATTCAAAAGCTCTTCTTGTTCGAATGACTGCATAGTGCATAATTTATTTTTCATTACAAAATATGGTTCATACTAAAGCATTACATATGCACCTACATTCACATTTTATGTTAATGTTACAGTTTCTTTCCTACTATTCACCCAGCTCACGTGCACACTCACGCACTCAGCTAGCTTAACGTTACATTAGCTAATTAGCCTACACACTGCAGATAAATAGGAGGGTTTACTACTCTTTAACTATGTAAACGGCCCGAGGACGAGCGTTATGATGTGCTTACAAAACTCAGGGGGAGTTTCAATTAACAGGCTAGCGCTTAACTTACCATTTTTGTTACACGAATTTCCCTCTTCACTCTCCAAACTGTGAACGAAACGGCAAATACCCACCTTCTCCGAATCTTTGACGTGACTGGTGGCTCCCTTTGGATGATTGGATGAGGATGTTACATGACAGCATAGTAACAGTCAATGATTGGATGAGAGCAACATATCGGAGGAACACGGCTACGGATTGGTAGATTGTTATGTCAATTACTGTAATGGCACTTCGCGCCATTCTTTGATGCAGGACTGCGAGACTGTTTACACATTTAGACATCAAAGAAGACGGGTGCGCGGGGCAATATTATGAGCTTTGAATCTAATATTATTCCATAGGTATAGGTTTAACAAATATGTTGTTGGGTTACGAGTTTTTGAGTCGAATACATTTTAGACGGTGCCCCAAGAAAAACTACAAGTTCACCAGATGGTTAATGAAAGAAGGCCTACTTCGAAAATGGATGAAATGCCCCTCTTGCTCTCATGTTATGAAGTTGAAACGGTCCTACGGCAAAAAGGAGGCAGCATGGTGAGTAGAACAACTAGACATGTGCCTTATTTATTAATTATTTCTTTGTGTGTTAGCATAGGGGAGTGTGCAGCATGCAGCCATCCAATTATATCTGCTAGAATTCAGTGGCAAATCCTATATTTTACGACAATTTTTTTAATACAGAAGTTATGAGTGGTGTACACACAAAATATGCTAAGTCACATCTAGACAGTCACAATACAAATCACACACACAGCTGCAAATTTTAATTTTTAAGTAAGCTACTGTTTATTTGGTAGAGATAGGGGTGTTAATGTTTCCACAAAGTTCTATATGTGTACAAAATCTGAAATGAAAAATGCCTTTTTACCAATTTTAGATCACATTCCTGGTCATATTGTTCACCTATTTAACAATACATGCCACCAATCAGCTTGACTTTAAACTTGTACATGCACAGGGATTAATTGATTGATATCACCCTTTTCATGCTGCGTGGCACGGAAGCACAAGTGGTGACAAGTAGAGTAGAGTAGACACAGCTAAATTTACTCAAATGTCTAACCCAATTTAAGGTGTAACAGATATTACTTGTCAAGTAGGCCTAGAAATGGGACTGTTCTCTTGTGCTTTGAGATTGCATGGGGGGAGGGAATCACAAGGACTACTACCTTGTTCAATCCCAATCTTAGCTGTTTCAACACTTATACATAAACATCTATGTCCCCCTCTCCATCTTCCTTTATGTTACATTTTTATTAAGTGAAATCAGCACAGTATCATAGGTTTTTATTTTGTTACATTAACCTTTGGATTTAATCATCAGGACATGCCGAGATTCCTGTCACAAAGGGAAAACGGTGTTGAGGTCCATCCGAAGTGGCTCAATGTTTGAGAATTCTCACATTCGACTGCATACGTGGATGCATTACATCTACAGGTGCGTGGTTTTACATTGTATAATAACAAAAGCCATCAAAGACAAACTCTTAACTCGGACCATAATGTTTTCTTTGAATGTTCTCACTATACTGTTGGTTGGGATGGGTCCTATAAGAGCCAATGCTTACGAGACATGAGTTTATACATTATATGGGAAGAATTCTGAACATTGGTCGAATTTATCAAGTATGTGTAATTGTATAAGTACTGGGTTGCGAAGAGTCCAATGTAGTACAAAGGTCTTGTGGATTTTTAGGTTTTAGGTGGTTCCCGGAAATTGTCTCAAAATAACTTAATTCATTGGCGAGAAAAAAACCCACACAAGTTCAAAAGAACTTAACTTTTCTAAACAGACACTTCACTGTGCTAATTTACTCAGTATCCATTTTTTCGGTTGTTTCTTAAAACTCTTCAAAGATACAGCAGATTTAATTTGTTTTGGGATTTTATTCCATTCCTCCCCTCATACAGGGAATGTTCTTCACCCTACTTTGCTTTTGAGATTTGTTGTTTCCGGTTAAATACACTCTTGTATTCAGGCTATGAGTATCTGCTGTGTCTGCAAATGGGACTGCAAATGAGAAATTATGGTTATAATTATGACAACTTAAGAAATTGGTTTTAACCCCCCACTTCTAAATTGTGTCATTGAAATATTTATCTGGTTGATCTATTACAGATTCGCCCAAGGCCTTCGACTGAGACAAGTGGACATGCTGCAGGAAGGAATTACTCGGAGTTCTGCAACTCTGAGTAAACTTGCAGACAAGCTGCGGAGAGTTTGCAAATCAGGAATGAAAAGAATGAGAAGAAGAGGCAAGCAGACTGTTGGACAAAGAGCAGAGATTGTTATGATAGATGAAAGCAAATTTGGCCATAAAAGAAAGGTATGAAAGTTACTTAAACACTTATGAGTATTACTTTGATGCCAAATACATGATTTTGTGTCTAAAAACATGTATTTGATGTTGGTTAAGTCTGAGCTAAACTCAGCAACTGAAAGTAGAGACAATACATACATTTAAAACCTGTTTTTGCCTGAGGTGCTTGGAGGTGTATCTGCTGTATCTCGAGAAGTAACTACTGCATTATGAAATAAGATACATTGTAGTTCATTGATGCAATAGAGGGGAATGTCAGTTTTAAGAAACCACATTATTCCTACACCCCAGAACAGTTCAATATTTGTAAACATGCACCACTACTCCAAAGCTAGAGAGAACTTTTGAAATTTTGACTTATGATTTATTCTCTCCCATTTCCCACCATTATTGCAGAATCATTGTATTGTGAGTGCCATTGTCCTCATTTTGAAATATTTGCTCTTGTGAATTTCAGTACAACAGAGGACGGGCAAGCAACAGGAGATCCTGGGTGTTCGGAATGCTAGGGATTAAGAATGACAGGAGGAGACCCATTCTTAAGATTGTGCATCACCGTTCAGTCAGGCATCTCTTGCCTCTAATAAAGAAGCATGTTCGTCGTGGAAGCTCTGTCATTTCAGATGGGTGGAGGTCTTACCGCCGTCTTCAGGATGAAGGGTACAATCACCTGACTGTCAACCATCAAGATTTTTTTGTCGACCCTGTTACAGGTGCACATACACAAAACCTGGAGAGATTTTGGGGTATTTGCAAGTCAACTATCTGGAGACAAAGAGGGAACCGCACACAAAAACTGTTGAGGGATCACTTAGATGTAATTGAGTGGACTTATTGGCGTGGAAAACATCACAATAACGGAACACTTGGAATGCTTTTGCATGACATTAGGAAAAAATATCCAGTATGAAACCTGTCTGAAATGTAGATGCAGATATCAAGTTGATATTTATACTACCAGTCAAAAGTTTCGACACACTAAATGTACTGTTACCTCTGAGAAAAATACTATTATCATGGACATGAAGGCCAAAGGTCAACTCCTTCCCTTGTTAAAGTATTAAAATGCAAGTGAGCTTCTTTGTTCAGTTAAAATTCTGTTATATTGTATTGGAAAAGTGAAATATTTGTGCACAGGGGAAATAAATCAACCTGATGCAGTAATTATAGAGCAAGTTTAGGCTGTGAAAGTGCAATGTTTGTACAGTTCAGTACATTTGTTCTAAGCTTGTATAACTGTAGTTTAGCTGATGAAGAGCAAGTTCATGTTGAGCTGTGCAGGTTTTATATTTTTTGCAATTTATTGTATTTTTGTATTTAATATTGTGCAGTATTTTATATTGTGGTTTTTTTAAGCAGGCAGATTTTGGTTAAAGGATCACACAGATGTTCAACAATAGAGTACCTGTATTATCATACAGTATGACCTGCTTATACATTTGATACCATATTGTATGACATGTTTATAAACATTGATACTTGTCAGTGTTTGAATTTTCAGGCAGTATTTGTTGTCAGCCTTGGGAAAACCTGAACCAGTGGTTTAATAAATGAGGTATTTGTACTTGTGCTGTCTTTGTTATTCTACCACTGAATGAGAGGGAACCTATAGATAGATCCATTTTTTTCAAAGGTGTAACCCATCGCTTGTTCATTGCAGTAGTTATGTGCTATAATATATTAACTAAGTGTAAAAAGGAGGCAACTTTAGATTAGGGAACATGTGTTGGTTAATAAGTGTTCAATTACTAGTGAATTAGTAATGATCAAGATGTCACTTTAGTATGGGGAACATATTCTAAGTAACAAAGACTTAATTTAGAGTTATTTGGACACTATTAACACTTGTAGTCTTGTGTATTTTTTATGTAAGAACAGACCATATTCATTAAGTGTTATTAAGGGAGAATAACTATTCTTGTGGTACTACCACCTTATAAAGTCCATACTAAGCAAAGCATATTAAGATCATAATTCATATGCAACAACTTCCTTACTTACTGCTAATAAGCAATAATTCTGAGGTTATTGAGGGAAAACTCTTAGTTAATGGCTTACTGGTTGAATAATAAGGCCATGCAGAATAAGGCATTAATAAGTACTTAATAATGACTAATTAAGAGCCAATATGTTACTAATTTGCATGCTAATAAGCAACTAATTAATGGTGAATAGGTGTACCTTAATATAAAGTGTTACCAAAGGTTTTTATGTGTGTATGTGTGTGTGTGTGTGTGTGTGTGTGTGTGTGTGTGTGTGTGTGTGTGTGTGTGTGTGTGTGTGTGTGTGTGTGTGTGTGTGTGTGTGTGTGTGTGTGTGTGTGTGTGTGTGTGTGTGTGTGTGTGTGTGTGTGTGTGTGTGTGTGTGTTAATATTTTTTTTTCCAGCGGCAGCGAATGATAGGTAGGTTGTTTTCATTTAAAAACGAGAAAATTCGCTCATCCTTGTACAGAATGAAGAGGTGCTGTACCAAAACGTGATTATAGTTTGCATAAAAAAAAAAAAAGAGCTTTATGAGCTTTTTTTTTTAAAGCTCATAAAATAATTTGGGTCGCACATAAATTGACAGGGTCGGTCGGAAACCGGAACCAAACAAAAAATTTTTTTAGGCCTCAGGTCTGTATTTTTAAGACATTCGAGATGGTCAAACAATCAATGAATTCCCAAAGTATTTTATTTTTTATATTTTCATAACATCACGCTCCATCCAATAGACACATCGATGACTATGTCTATGACACATGTCTTTGTTTTGTCCATTTAGTTAGATGGACAAAAATAAACGGTTTGTAATTCAAGACCATAGTACTTTATGAAAATGTACAAATAAAGGAAATATTCAAAGTTATTGTCAGGATCACGGTCGGTACTTTGGTCAGAATAACCTGAGATCCTCTCTAATACTGAACAGGGAAGGACGTACAAAATCCCATCAAATATTGTCACCTGCTGTTGTCACGGAGACAAAAGATTGGACGACGATCCAAAACATTTCAGAGGAGACGGAGAAAGAGCCTGCGTGGCTCCTCGTTCGTGTATTCATCATAACTTTCTTGGTGCCGTTGAATTATTAAACTCCCGGCATGTCAATGGCTTTCTAAACATTTCTTTTCATTTCTCTCCAAGTCTTTTAAACATCAGAGAGGATGTTCCAGGGGAAGGGGGTAGAGGTAAGCTGCTGACAGGTTTCATTAAAATGGCTGATCAAGTCAAGTTTTTTGGAGCACAGAGAGCTAAAATGTCTCCACAGGAAGGTATGTAGCTCCGCTTGACAGATGTGGCGAGGCTGTAGGGAGAGGTGATATTCACAACACACACTCACGTGGAACGAGACCACTGAGAATGGCAATGACTTGAAATGTACCCTTATATTAACTCTGAGTCAGGACCTGTGGGGGGGTGTGTGTGTGTGTGCGTGTGTGTGTGTGTGTGTGTGTGTGTGTGTGTGTGTGTGTGTGTGTGTGTGTGTGTGTGTGTGTGTGTGTGTGTGTGTGTGTGTGTGTGTGTGTGTGTGTGTGTGTGTGTGTGTGTGTGTGTGTGTGTGTGTGTGTGTGTGTGTGTGTGTGTGTGTGCGTGTGCGTGTGTGTGTGAGAGAGAGAAAGCAGAAAGGATAAGTACAAAAATCATGAATGTGTTTGTGTGTGGGTGTGTGATCTCAAATACTTTTCATGTCTGCATATAAAGCACAGAATTGGTGTCAGAAAGGCTTCAGGAATGCATAATGTAATACAATTGCATATGTATATGAATGTGCATGTGTGTGTACGTACATACACACGTGAGTGTGGCTCCGAGCCCCTTCTGCGTGCACGGTGGCTCGCACATAGAGTGAACAAACACGCTTATTGATCCGAATGTAATGGAATCTCTTTCCCCCAAGATTTATACAAACATTCATTTCCTGACCCCTCCTCTGGGTCATTCCTCGTTTCCTCTCCTTCTGTTCTCCGCTGTTATGCGCTCTCTCTCTCTCTCTCTCTCTCTCTCTCTCTCTCTCTCTCTCTCTCTCTCTCTCTCGCTCTCGCTCTCTCTCCCTCTTTAGCTCTTTTGTTCTCTCTTCCGCCTTCTCTCCCTCTCACTCTCTCTCTCTTTTGTTCTCTCTCCTGCCTTCTCTCTCTCTCTCTCTCTCTCTCTCTCTCTCTCTCTCTCTCTCTCTCTCTCTCTCTCTCTCTCTCCTCATCCCTGTTTCCTCCTCTATTCATTTTTCCCCATTATCCTCTCCCTGCAACCCTCTCATTACATCTCCTCTGTCTCGCTGTTTCCCCACATATTTCTTTCCCTTTATCACATCATCTGCTCCTTTCTCTCTGCCTGCTCCTCTTTTTCATCTTCTTTCTCCCATCCATCCCTCCCTCTTTCGTTCTGTTTTTATGTTTGCATTTGTGTTGTTCACTATTCTCTGTCTCCCTCTGCCTCTCTGCTCACCTCCTTTGCCCTTCCTCTCTCCTCTCTTCCTCTCTCTCCCTGCCTCTCTCTCTTAGTCTATCTCTCCTCTCTTCCTCTCTTTCCCTGCCTCTCCCCCTCTTAGTCTCTCTCTCCTCTCTTCCCCTCTTTCCCCCTCTTAGTCTCTCTCTCCTCTCTTCCCCTCTCAGTCTCTCTCTCCTCTCTCCCCCTCTCTCCCCCTCTTAGTCCCTCTCTCTCCTCTCTTCCCCTCTCTCCCCCTCTCATTCTCTCTCCTCTCTTCCCCTCTCCCCCTCCCTTTGTCTCTCTCTCCTCTCTTCCCCTCTCTCCCCCTCTTAGTCTCTCTCTCTCCTCTCTCCCCCTCTTAGTCTCTCTCTCTCTCTCTCCTCTCTTCCCCTCTCTCCCCCTCTCATTCTCTCTCTCCTCTCTTCCTCTGTACCTGCCTCACTCTCCTTTTGAGTGTTTACTTGCATTAGCATAGGCACAGTGTCAGTGTTTGTGTGTTTTTGTATCTGTTTCTCCAATTATGTGCACTAAACATTTGTGTTGGTTTAATGTATTGAATGTTAATGTAATATTTCTGAGTGTGTACGTGAATTTGAATGTGTGTGTTGCACACATTTGTGGAATTCAAAGTGCAAAGATCTTTTTCTGAGTGTCTCTCTCTCTCTCTCTCTCTCTCTCGCTCTCTCTCTCTCTTTCTCTCTCTCTCTCTCGCTCTCTCTCTCTCTCTCTCTCTCTCTCTCTCTCTCTCTCTCTCTCTCTCTCTCTCTCTCTCTCTCTCTCTCTCCATATATTTCTCTATCAATCCCTCTGTCTCTCTTCCTCTCAATCCCTCTCCTGCTTACTCTCTGTCTCCATGAGGGCGTTTGTGCTGCCTCACTCTCTTTTAGTCTATCCCTCTCCTTCTCACTCTCTCAGTGTCTCCTGTTCCCTCCACCTCTCTCTCTCTCTCTCTCTCTCTCTCTCTCTCTCTCTCTCTCTCTCTCTCTCTCTCTCTCTCTCTCTCTCTCTCTCTCTCTCTCTCTCTCTCTCTCTCTCTCTCTCTGTGTCTGAGTGTCTCTATCTCTAAACTCTCTGAGGAACAAGGCTTGGAGGCCATAAATCAAGGAGAATAAAAAAATAAAAGAGTTTGGATGAGACTCTGAGCAAAGAGGAGAAGAAGAAGCAAGAGACAAGAGAGGAGACAAGATGGAGTGAGATTGATTTCAATGGAGGAAAATTGAAAGCCAAATGTGATGACGATATAAATAGCTACCTAGCAACAACTATCAACCCGCTGCCAAGATGCGTCTGTGGTGATGGAGAATCTGAGCAGGAGGTGGGAGCCAAATTCCAAATCTATTCCCAATTACATTATCCTAACCCTTCCCTATGTAATCGACGTGGGCAGCTCTCCACGGCTGATGTTGTGTTTCACGTCATCCGTTCCCTGAATTACTCTGAGGCCATGAAGAATGGTCTGGATGTGATGGTATCCAGACTGAAGGGGGCGGGGCATGCCCATGAAAGGGCGTGAACTGAACGCTGTTTGAGTGTGGATGGACAGCATTCTTAAAATGCGGTTTGAAATTCAAGCATGCTATCTACCGAGAAGGAAAGTGACACACAGTCAAAAGCAATAGTAATACAGCGTCCAGTCATTTCCATTTCTCTGTAGATTGCCTTTGTTTAATTTGTAATTGTGAAACAAAGTGGTTTCATCTGTCTACCATGAAATTTAAAAGCAATTCTGGAAATAATTAAAAAGGATAGATTGTTTAGTCAGTGAGTATATTAAACCATGACCTCTGTGTGATTATCCCTGAAGATCCTTTAAGGAAAGGCCAAAATGGGAGCATGACATCTGCAATTAACACCAGTGGTGGATAATCAGCAACCAGATGAAAGAGAGGGGAGATAAGAGGATACACAGTCTGTGAGTGTGTGTGTCTGTGTGTGTGTTTGTGCGTGTGTGTGTGTCTGTGTGTGTGTTTGCATGCTTGTGCATGTGTGTGAGTGTGCTCGCTGAAGGATGTGAACATATGATCCTAAATCTGATCCATTGTCTGTGTATTTGCATCATGTTAGACTTCCCTAGTCAATCACCTTATCCTTTTTTCCCCACAAAGGAAGGTGTTCATTAGGACAGCTGTTCCCAATATAATTAGTTCTAGTCAACATTTACTTTATTGTTGCTTAATTGTTAAACATTTCAACACAGGTTTTTGACAAATAAGGCAATTAACCGGCTGAATCACCCAAGCCTGTATCCATGTGACACATCCTTATGTCTGCAGCGTGTGAATTATTGCAGGAGTCTCCGGTTACACTTCCTGGTTAAAATGTCTTGTCGTCATAGAGATTTTTCATAATCATTTTTTAAAGAGCTTTGCGTCGGTGCGCCACAACATTTCCAGCCTGCTGCTGTGAAGCCCATCCAGCATTGAGTCATGTTATTCACGGGGGTGAGGGTGTGGCTCCTGATTCTGTCTCCACCTAATGCGTTTTAATTTAGCTTTTTAAGTTTGGATGAGCAATAGGCCTGAATAAAAGTGTTTAGATGACTAAAAAACACAAGGCTTCATGTATCCTCCTCCATAGCTGCATGTTAATCAGCATATGCTTTAGTTGCATTTGCATATCATTTGCATTCATGTTAGATTAAACTAATCAACAGACTCTCTCTCTATCTTTCGTTCTCTCTCTTTATGCTCTTGATCCCAGCACGTCCCGAAGTGTCATCTGTATTCTCTCTGTGTCCGAAGGAATGACATCGCACACTTGCCTAGGCGGCCATGTTTGTGAGCCGGGGAAAACAGTGGAACCAATGAAGGATTCTCCGTTCATAGATTCTCTATCGTTTCGTGTTGGATTGCTAAAACAAACATTAGCTTATTCTTGTCTCTTTGGACAGCTGCAACAGTATCTCGCAGGAATACTTTGCCATCCAGATAAATAATAGAGATGTAAAAAATTAAAACCCAAGCCCCCCCCCAATCTCTCTACCACATGTGTAATATTTAGACATGCTGTGCTCTTTATTTTGGAATGGAAACCACAAACAAACAAGTTAGAAATCACTGTGGCGAATACTGCCCTGTGAAAGAATGTAATGGAAAACCAGAACTATAATAAAAAAAATGATTTCCTCCAATTGGAAGGACAAATTCTTCCCCCAGTGGTGGGGTTGTGGAGTGGAAGTGAGGGACCGAGAGAAATAGGTTTGCAAATACTAATATATTATTTACAACACCACACATGTGGCGCATCTGTGGCTTGTCAAACATAACATAAATTACAGAGATAAAAATGGTCCACACATAAGTTCTCTCTTTCTCTGCCTCACACTTACATCCATACACACACACACACACACACACACACACACACACACACACACACACACACACACACATACACATACACATACACATACACACACAAAAACAAGAAGCACAGCAAATTAATGCCCGCACAGACCGCACTCTTAAACGCACACACAAAAGAATGCAAACACAGTAAAAAATGAAAGAAAACTTTTATCTGTGTTTAAAGTCTGCTGGTGTTAGGAAACGGCCGCCTGGTGATTCTGTTGCTCATCAAAGGTCGACTCGATTAAGTTTAACTGCTCCGTCGTCCAGGAAACACAAAGTACAGTGACCGCTCTGAACCAGAGTGGGGCAGAACCAAAGCCGGTTACCCTGAAAGACACCGGAGCACTTAATGAAAATAGAAAAACAAAGAATTTAGGACAGGAAAAGCCAATGAAGTCTTGAAGCGACTTACTTCCATCTTGATTCTCAATGCTAGATGAACGCTAGCTCTATGTTTAAATGCCTCTATTGGTTCAGTTCCCCAACACAGCTGAATAAGGTTCAGATCCCCCATCTAGCAGGTGGATAAGGTTCAGATCCCCCACCTACCAGGTGGATAAGGTTCAGATCCCCCACCCAGGTGAATAAGATCTATAGGGCAAAAATGTTCTTCACACTGTGGCCATTGCATAGAATACACACACTGCACTCATGTTTTGTCAGAAGGTTAAAAGGTTTATAGAAAATAGCAAACATGTGATGAATGCTCAGAGGCAGTTCAGTACAATGCAAAGTACCAATGGAACCAATATACCCTCCCGGACCCTACACACATTGGCGGTTTCATTTTGATGTAAATGCGATTAGACGCATTTACATCAAAGAGGTGGGTAGAGGTGTTGCTGCGTTATCTAGACAGAGACAACGCAGCGATAACAACATGAGTAGTTCTAACTGGAGAAGGGCATGTGTTCATTCTATTGAAGTCTATACAATACTATTGTTGGCCTACTATTTTTGATTTATAATTGCCATTTCACTATTTTCCTCAAATTCATGCGCTGATTAGTGACCTGGTTGTGCGTGCGTGAGTGTGTCTGTTGGGTTATCGGGATTATACAGGATGTAGCAAGCAAGTGATAACCAGTGAGCTAAGACAGTGAAAACTGCGAGGTGCTGACCATCATGGGAGAGAAGGTGATGCAGGCGCATTGAACGAAGACGGGGAGAGATGATGCGATATACGAGAAAGACGCAGAGGAACTTTCCTTATACGAGAAGCTGTAAAATGGAAGACGTATGTTGGGAGGCGGTACCGAAGTGGGAATTTAACCCTTTGTGTTCCGCATGATGCGCTTTTTTTTCGTTTCAATCTGAATATTGGTGGGGACATTTCAGTCGTCAATTGACATTGGTGGGGACACGTCCCCTGGTCCCCACGCAAATCTACGGCCTTGGAGAGGAGAGTGGGGTGGGGTGAGAAAGTAGCACTGCCAAACGGAGGTACAGCAGGAGGAGGAGTGAGAGAGACGGAGAAACAGAGAGGTGGGTTCCCCAGGCTGCGATGGCTGGAGGAGAGAGAAACAGAGAGTGTAGCAAAGCAAAGCCGCGAGGGAGGGAGAGAGAGAGAGAGCATGAGAGAAAAACAGAGAGAACGAGGGAGGTAGAGAGACAGAGAGAGAGACACACCATGAGAGCTTAGCTAAACAGGGAGAGTGAGAGAGAGGGAGAGAGAGAGCAAGGGAGAGAGAGAGAGAGCAAGGGAGAGCGAGGGAGCGAGGAAGGTACAGAAGGAGGGAGAGAGGTTCAAAAGGAAGTAGCGTAGCATAGCAAAACCGAGAGAGAAGAGGGGCGAGTGGGAGGGGAGGAGGGCGAGAGAGGGTCCCCAGGGTGATGCTGCGGACACACTCAATGACCACGGCCGGGGAGCCACAGATTGAATTCTCCAAAATGGCCTCTGCTCCGCCATTCAGTTGAACCCGCGGGTCAACTGTGGCGCGCAGCCGAGCCATCAAATAGAAAATATCTGCAAATTGATTTGCATTCAGTGAAAAATAAACTCTGGCTGCTTATCGTCTGCGATGGGTGCTAGGCAGCGAGAGCAGAACATACGAAACGGCGGAGTGCAAAGGACACAGAGAGAGAGAGAGGGAGTCAAAGGGAGAGTGTTTGGAGAGAAAAAAGTGTAAATACAGTTAATGGACGCTGTTCGTTTCAGGCTTGGATGGTTTCTTCATGCGTCTATCAGGGAGACTTGGCTTGATACGTATAATTTGGATATATTCATAAGGGTATAACTCCAAGCATACAATTACACCTAACTAGTACTTAGTCATTTAGCAGACGTTTTCTCCATAGCGATTTGCAGTGTGTTCAGATACATGTCATTAAGGAGCAGGTTGGGATTAGCTGTTTGACGGATAGATGAGCAACGTTTGCTACAGTCCACTGGGTAGGCTGGTAGACTGATCCATCCAGCACACATCTAGGTGGAAACGCCCACCTGTGATGTCAGAAGAGGCAGACTTTCAAAACGGCTTGTAATGGCTAATCACACTCACAACTGGTGGTGTAATATGTCTCCCTTATGGGAAAACTTTTTCCACCTGGACACTTTTGTTCGATCATTATGGGTTTAGAGGAGTCATGCGGACAACACTTTGTGGAATTGGTTGACTATTGAGAGAGAACTGCAGCCGTCAGCCACAGAACCGGCCTGCAATGTAATCCTTCGGGGCAGTACTGCCCTGTCAACGTGGGTCCTCTAAAGTACTTGTGTCAGCCACTGACAGGACCCGACTGTTATTGTAAATGCCTGACAACACTATGGAAAGGATCCCTGCAGAGAGACACTCCTTCTTTTTTCTTTACCTTATGCCTTTAGATCCCGTCTGTTTGTTATTGTGTCTCACCAAGTCTTGCTCCAGGGGAAAGTCCAGTGCGGGTTTAGTTGTTGCATGAAGAGAGTGGCGGTGATGTGAGCGAGAGTTGCAGAGAGGAGAGTTTGTTGGACTATAGAAACCTTCCCTCATTTCCTGCAACACTGAGATCTCAGAGCAAGAGTTCTCCTTGGGCGAGAGAACTTGGTTTGATACAATAACAAACATCAAGACCCTGAAAAGTAAAGGAAAAAGTTGTATTTCTCTGTAGGGATCCTCTCCATAATGTTTAAATTTCATCCAAGCCGTAAGTGGCAGAAATTTGCACTTTTAGAAGACATACAATGATGGACGAAATGACCCCAAAGGCGCCATCGAGCCCCTTTCTCCTGTGTCACGCCTGTCATGTTCTCCATGAATGCTGAACCATTTCACAAATTCTCGTCCGCATTAGTACCTTAGACCCAAAATGATTGGAAAATAAGGTACAAAAACCCAGGAGGTTCCCTTTTATTTCCCTCTCTCCAATGTAATATATGCTTATTGGAGACAGGATGCAATGACCAAATATGTCCCTTAAAGAAAAGTATCATAGTCTGGAACAGGATAAAACAGGATCACCCTGCTCTATAATCAAGTCAATATAGAATAGGGTAGAATATATTATGTTCCTCTATAATCTGTTCTTCAACCAGCCTTTCACAACCGTTTGACAGCTTTTTTCTCTCCTTGACATTTGCTTACAATTCAACATAAATTTAAAACTGGATTTTTTCACATATGGAAATTCCTTTATTCGAAAAATGTACCATTTCAGATTTAGTTGACAAGACGACTAAATCTTTATCCATCCAAATTACATCATTTAATTCACCACGTATGCAACACAGACATACACACAGGAAACCATCACGCACGCACACACACACACACACACACACACACACACACACACACACACACACACACACACACACACACACACACACACACACACACACACACACACACACACACACACACACACACACACACACACACGCACACACGCACACACACACATGCACACAGACACACACACAAATAGATGTTAACACACAGACACACACACACACAGACACACACACAAACATACACATATTACCCCCCCCCCACACACACACACACACACACACACACACATACAAACAGACACAAATGAACACTGACGCACTCAGAAACACACATGCACACGCGCACACGCAGACTAACACCCCCACATCAAAGCCCAGATGTTCAGTGATGACTCAGTGAACTGCGTCTCCCCAGATGCTCCCATTCTTGGACTCTGTGCCCCCCCCCCCCGGGGTAGGAGCCCCTCTGGGGATCGGCCCCGGGGGGGCCCCTGGACTCTGTGGCCCCCCCCGGGGTAGGAGCCCCTCTGGGGATCGGCCCCGGGGGGCCCCTGGACTCCGTGCCCCCTCCACCCCCGGGGTAGGAGCCCCTCTGGGGATCGGCCCCGGGGGGCCCCTGGACTCCGTGCCCCCTCCACCCCCGGGGTAGGCGCCCCTCTGGAGATCGGCCTCGGGGCTCACACCCCCTCCAGCCTGTGTAGTGTCTCCTGGATCCCCCTTTCTTTGATTCTGAAAGTCTTCAGTCCCAGGTCAATCTGCGGTCCAGACGCACGGCCATTAAGAGCCCACATACAGACCAGTGATCATTTAGTCCTCTAAAGGATTCCTTATTTGTAACTTTAACGTGTTGTTTGACGCTGTGTTGATTCACTTGTTTGGCACTCTGTATTTCCATTTTGAATGACAGGCGCTCTATAAATAAAGTTTGATTGATTGGTTGAACAGTGTGTCGTTGACAGGGAGGAGGTATTTATAGAATCTATCAACAGCCGTCAAATGAAAGTGTGTGAATCCATTCGTGCACACAGACACAAGCGGATGAATGAATGAAAGACTGAATGTGCCAATAGCTGAATGAACGATGTAAATATGGTTGATGCCTTTACTTCAATGACTGCATTATTTCCATAGGGAGACATTTAGACGGATACTTAGCTGTCAATTGAATTAATGAGGGTGAATGAGTGTTTTACAGAGAG
The DNA here is from genome assembly GCF_031168955.1 of Gadus macrocephalus. Classification (NCBI taxonomy): domain Eukaryota; kingdom Metazoa; phylum Chordata; class Actinopteri; order Gadiformes; family Gadidae; genus Gadus; species Gadus macrocephalus. The sequence goes on from NC_082394.1 coordinate 1,813,045, forward strand.
GTACAAATAGATAAATGCATGACTGGAGGATTGAGCGAAAAACTGACTGATAACAATTTAATTTAGTTTAAATAAGCCTAAACTCCAATGGCTGCAGTTTTTTCTTCAGCAATTCAGCATCAATTCTGACACTCTTCCAACAGTGTGTACATCGAAGCCTAGACTGTGTGTTCCAGAGACATATGGCTCTATAAAGTCAACAACAACAGACTCTGAGTGGGGGGGGCGGGGCTGTTGTTGTGTGGTATTTTTTCCTCTCGTTTTGTTCACATTCTTTGTATTCATCACGGAGGAGAGACAGCGGAAAAAAATAGAAGGAATTCCACGTTGGTTTTCATAATTCAAAGGAAATTGAATCTCTTTTGCACATGAATACTTGTTTGTTTCAATTTCGGGACAAATATTTGCTTTACCCAGAAAACAAGTGTTGATGGAGTTCTCCTGAGTGCCACATCCTCACAAAAACCAACGCCGCATCCATCTCTCCAGCTGTCTCCCTTCTCCTATCTCTCTCTATATCTCCCTCTATCCCTCTCTATATCCCTCTGGTCGTCTCTCTGTTTGCCTCAATGTCTCTATCTCCCTCTTACTGTTTCCATCCCTCTGTCAGTGTCTCTCTCGCTGTCTATCTGTATCACTTCCTTCCTCTCTGTTTCTTTATTCCTGTCTCTGCCACCTCTCTCTCTTTCTGCCTGTCACTGTCTCTCGCTTTGTTCCTGTCTCTCTCTCCCTCACGCTGTCCCTCTTTCTCTATCTCCCTCGTTAATGTATACCTACCTCTCAGTCCTTATTGGCTCCCCGCTGTTCATTTCGTCTTTACATTCTCCTTGGCCTTATTAGCTATAAAATATTCACCACCACCGTCTTTAAATATTCACCTTTCCTTGACTCCTGTCTTTTACGGTCTTTGTTGTCGTCATTATTCAGCATTAACATACATTAGTGTCCATGTGTGCCCCCATTCATTTTACTCTGGCATACTACTTTCTCGTATTGTGGGGGAAATATGTTTGCATTTTTCGCAACGAAACGGATGTTATTTGGTATATTGCCAAAGTCTATTTTACTAAACACGTCAAAGTTAATGTACGTAAAATTGTATATTTCTGAGCAGAGCAGAAATGTATCAGTTCAATAAAAATAACAACAGCACTGGCTAACTTTCTTTATTGGGAGACGGAAGTAAAGTTGAATAAATCCCTCTATTTTGACTCACACCTTTATGTAGTTGTTTGCTCCTAAAACGTTAAACTTCGGAGCCCAGTGCTCGCAGGGAGAAGATCCACCAGAGACCTGGACCTTCAGGCTTCCTTAGGCAAGACTCCGTACCTTCATATACCTGCTCATTAGTGACACGTAAATTGCTTTGGGTAATCTTAAATATCGGTGAAAATGCTTCGCCTGCCAAACTCAAAGGCTCAGTACATTTTAGCTGTAGAGGAAGTGATGAGTATGTGAGGGTAAAATAACAAGGTGAGGAAATTCTAATTAATTTCATGATGCATATCACTTCCTGTGAACACACCGATGTCTCATACCTGTAGGAAGAGTCTCGCGTTTGTTCCAGAGAGCTGGAATAGCCTTGGTGTTGAAGAGCTGTGACAGCCAGGATAATCCAATCCTCCCCTCCCACCTTCTCCCCCCCCCCCCCCCCCCCTCCCACCCCTTGGCGTTACCTTTATGGACAGAAGGTTTGCATTTTTATCCTTGAACTGCAAGCAGCACAGATTCTTCAGAGAACGCTAGCTGCGAACGTGTTGAAATACAGGAAGATGGTTTGGTTGGAATAAACAGACAAAATGGAGGCAGAGATACAGATGGCCTCCCGTTCAACGTATTGTTTTATTTATCGATTTGTTGCGATTGCTGCGATGATAGCATATGTAGTGAAATAGAATTGTGTGGCGGTTTCTTCTGTGTCAGCACACTGAGGGACGGGGAGGGGGTATTTAAATGGCGCGCTCCATAAGGTCCCTTACAGCGTTGTCTTGCGAAGGGATCTTTTCATCTCTTGCTCATTGTTCCGTCCAAGTACACATCCTCAGTGGATGACCTTCCTCTGCTATTTCTGTTCTTCCCGTTTCTTTTGACCTTCCCATTTTTATTATTTCCCCCCAGAAAATATTGTACAATACTCCCCCCTTTCACTTTCCCGCCATTCATTATTCTTCGTCCATTGATTTCCGTTTATTCATTCTTCCCCAGTCAACTTCAATCCGTCCTCATTCCATTCATGTTTTTCTCTCATCTTTTCCAATATGTTTCTTATGTTCTCTCTCCGCCTATGTCCAGCTCATAAAAGCTCTCGCTGTACAGCGGATCACAGAAGGCTTGGGGAACTCCAATCTGTGCATTACAGAAAGAAAACAGGGGGAATTGGCTCCCTAAAACAAGACAAAGGGATGTTATCCCAAGTGAAATCTTGAGGATATTGTGAGTTTCTTTTCTAATCTCCATCACAAATTAGGCTGGAACTAATCTTTTTGAACAGATTATTCTTTTTTATAAGGAATAAAGAAAAACAAAGTTGTTGATGGTACGGTTGAGTGCAATCCAAGCACAGCTGAAGAGGACTGAATCAGTGTGTTGATTGGAGCACCGAGAGCTCCCTCAGCGCTGTGGTTGATATTATTGGTTGTTGGAATGTTAGCCCCGCCTTCTGTGACACATTAATGTCATCACATGCATGGTTCTGTGTAAGAAGAAATTCCAACGTAGAACACCATTTTAATTCTTCAATTCTTCAACTTGGCCTTAATGAATGTCATGACATACTAACATCTTTTTTTTCAATGGGGTACACAATTGTATACAGGGCCAAAGATACTCAATAATAAAACGATTGTTTATGACAATTATTGTCTTGAACCTGATTTTAATTGTTATCTGTAGGAGCCTTAAGCTAATGCTAATAGGTACAAGAACCTGACACAAAGTCAGTAGGATTTGTATTTCTCATCTCCAGGACAGTAAACATATGAATCCATCTTCACCTCTCGTCTCTGCCTGCGTATTTTAAGCCATTACTAAATCCTCATTTGCATCACTAGTAGAAAGTACAAACTTGCTCCTTGGCGACAATAAACCTGTGTTCATGTTCATCACTTTGACATTGAGTCACTAAGACTTTTTTTCTCAAATGACATACAGGTGAGAAGCAGAACAATCACAGCCTACAGTCAATATTGGAACAATTACAGAAACTCGCCCTTTGTCCCAGAAATGTAGTATTTGTTTGTCTTTCCAAAACATTTGAAAAACCCTACCGATACAGACGAGAGTGCTGCTACATGAATCAGAGCACCAGGTTAGTTAACGGCCAGTATATATTTGTCTTTGTATGAGTTTGATGGTGTGTTTTTCCTCTTGCCAGCCCACCCCACCACGGTGGTTTGACTCACTGAATGCGACTCCCTGTTGTGCTTTTGAGCAGTGCCTTTATTTTGTACATTCAGAGAAATTCTCAGAGGGGCAGGCATTGTTTGTCAGCAGGTTTACCAATCGTTATGTCAGTGGTTTGTTGCATTCATTACTTTGGAAGAAGGTTTGGAAGAGTTCAGGGACTTTTTCCCTGTGAGATATGCAGTATGTCACGAGTACTTGAAAGGGTAATACACAGACCTTGGTAGAGATATGCATTATGGAGTGTGGTTAAGAACTATGGTTATTGTCTGTGGCTGGGAGCCATTCTATGCTGAATCCGTGCTCGTCTTTGCCGTCCCAGAATCCTTTGTGTGTGTTTGTGGAGTTATTGACGTCACTGTGTGTTCTGTGGCCTTGAATGCAATTATGTTTTTGAATGAGTTTTTGTATCTAGGTTTCTTTGATATGCGAGTGTCTCTCTCTCTCTCTCTCTCTCTCTCTCTCTCTCTCTCTCTCTCTCTCTCTCTCTCTCTCTCTCTCTCTCTCTCTCTCTCTCTCTCTCTCTCTCTCTCTCTCTCTCTCTATAAGATCAAAATAAAGTTGTGTTGAAAACTCAAAAGTCCTCCCTCCCTCCCTCAACTCTCTTGTTGCCGTGTTTCTCCTTTTTCTTTTATTTTCACCACTCTGTCGTTTCATTTCCATATGTTTGATTCCACAGAGGGTGTGTGTGTGTGTGTGTGTTTGTGTGTGCATGTGGGTAGAGGCATGCATGCATTGGTGTGAGTGTGTATGTGCACAGAGGTTTCAGTGTGTCTGTCTGAAAGTGTGTGTGTGTGTGTGTTTGTGTGCGTTCTTGCGTGTAATAGTGCTTATCTTCTGAGGACCACCAGGGGTTGGGGTTAGGGCTCAGTGTGGAGTTGTTAGATAAGATATCTCACACACACACACACACACACACACACACACACACACACACACACACACACACACACACACAGTACACACACACACACACACACACACACACACACACACACACACACACACACACACACACACACACACACACACACACACACACACACACACACACACACACACACACACACACACACACACACACACACACACACACACACAGTACACACACACACACACACAGTACACACAAGTCTGCATTGAAAATATATATTTTGCCAGATGTATTATTTTTTTTATTTACACTTTACAGTGGTATAACATAGGAAAAACCTTTTTTGCTGTGTAGACTAAAATACCTATCCTGTCGTATTTAACTGACTGGTGACAAGGTAGAACACCATTCTCACACCTTCTGGTGGACCGTCATCAGTATGGGACAAATCCTGGGTGGCAGATGATTGGATTCAATGATTGGATCGGGCTAAAGTGACACAACATGCTGGCTAGTAAGGGTGTTAGCCGAATGCAGGCTTTAAGGAGGGGAAGGTATTATTGGTTAAAATGCTGTGCTAATGGTATGGTCCACCGGCGACTATGGTCTTTATGTTCCTGACCTGCTAATCTGAGAGGTTTTATGAAGTAATTTAATGGCTTCCCTCATTGTAAGGAGAACTGGAATGTTTAACATTCTGCTGAGATATGCAACCTAGTAAAGGTGTTTTTCATATGCTTCAAAATTGTGTGTCTACCTGCCACTTTCTCTACCCATTGTCTCTTTGTTTGTTTCATTGCAGCATCAGCAGTAGTAAAAACCTACACTGGCTAAGTCTTTAAAGGCTTCAGTGGCGAACTAAGGACTCAAAGCACATGCATGCTGTTTAACCAGCCTGAGGGACATGCCAGACAAAGACATAAACATATTTAAAGATCTTACCTTGGTCCCCACAAAATGATCCGTTGTGTTTTTCTGCTGAGACAGACACTCACAAAACACACACAATCAATGAAATGTCCATTTCAAGCTGAACAAAGAAATCTCTGTCTGCTGAAAAATGTGTCCTCGCCGTAAAAAGGAAAAGTGAAATAAATAGGAAACCATTAAAATTGTTGGTGGAAATCGTATTTTTTTTTGCCTGAGTTGACATCCGGTGACACATCAGTAAAAATATTTGAGTGTTTTGTCCAGTCTGGTCTTCTGTAGAAACAAGGCAGTACAAGATGGCGGTCTGCCTGGAAGAGGAGTCACCCCCCAAATCTAAAGGGCAGTGTTAGTTAACGAAAAGGCAACCATTATCATTTTCACAGGATTATACTCTTATTAAAACATAATTATAATTATTTTAGTGCTTTTCTGCCAAATCCGTTCCACTAGATGCCCCTTATTTAAACACACGGCAGCTTTAGGCAAAACCAATACCAAGATTTGATTTGATTCAAACTAATAACTCATTTCATTTGACTGTTTACATTGTGTTGTATCAGAATGAAGGGTGGTTTTTTATCCTGCTTTATGAATACATTTGAACTGATTGATGGACCAGTACCTCTTGCTATTGCCCCTGAGTTGCAGCATCATTTAAATATTAAACTTTTTGAGCTGTGGTTTGAAGCAACAGAATCCCACAATAAACTCACCAACAAGTATTACTTTACCTGCAGTGATGGCCAGTATCGTTTTCATGTCACTCTCTTCATCTCAAGCTGAAAACGTGGATAACTACAAGCTTTGTTGCAGCAGTCACGAGTGGGGAATTGCAGCTCTACATTTTCCTCACGCTGCTAAACACATAACTCCCCAAGGACTGTCTGCTGTGTAGAGAATTAATGCATCATGGTTTCTCTGCACATATTTAAGAGGCTGAAATCCAGGGAACATGTACCCGCGTTGACATTACCGCCACCTCTTAGACATCTTATTTCAGGCACTGCCAACTGTGTTTGCAGTTTCAGAAGCTGTTCAGCATGGATTGCTTAGTGGACGTTATGCTAACTGTTTCACCTCGCTGAAATATTGTGACAACAGTTAATTAAGTTCAAGTTAAACTTCAGCTGAACTTTATAGTCCCGGTTACAGCATTTCTGGCAACAGAAATGTAATAATTTTGAGGTCCCTCAACAGTCAAATGCAATTTGTACCGTAGGAATATCATTTAAGAAAGAATCTCTCAGTAATATTACCATACGTGCAAACGGGAATCTCCAAGTTTGCACACAACAATAACACACATACAGCCATTGAATATCGTTCTGTTTATGGATTTTATAATAACTCACAATAGCAGTAGTTTTAGATGGTTAAGTCCCAGTTTTGTTTCGGGCCCCTGGTAGACACAATATGTGTGTGCTACATATGCCCTCGACATGTATTGTGTCTCGCGTGCTGTGTCAGACAGAGTTCATGTTTTCACTCGGCTTACAAACAGTGTTGAGTAAGACCAGTTTGAACCACAGCTCTCAGCTGGGGTATGAGAAAAATACCATTCATTGAGAGCGTCCTCTGAGAGGTGACTGGCCCCTGTTTGAACCATGTCTCCCTTTGTATTTCTTCCTCACTATCTCACTCTCTTTCTTTCTCTCTCTCTCTCTCTCTCTCTCTCTCTCTCTCTCTTTCTGTCTCTCTCTCTCTCTCTCTCTCTCTCTCTCTCTCTCTCTCTCTCTCTCTCTCTCTCTCTCTCTCTCTGTCTCTCTCTCTCTCTCTCTCTTTCTCTCTCTCTCTCTCTCTCTCTCTCTCTCTCTCTCTCTCTCTCTCTCTCCACTCTGCCTCTCTCTTTTCCTTCTCTCTCCTCTCTCTTTCGCTCTCTCCTTCGGTTTCTTTCTCTCTCCTCTCTCTCTCTCTCTGTCGCTCTCTCCTCTCCCTCCCTCCTCTTGGTCTCTCTCTGACACTATCTCCTCTCTCTCTGTCGCTCTCTCTCCTCCCCCTCCCTTTCCCCTCTCTCTTTGTTTCTTTATCCTTGTCTCTTTTGCTCTCACTCTCTCTGTCTCTCCCTCTCTCTGTCTCTCCCTCCTGTCTGGCTCTGTCTCTATCTTTATTTTATCCTCACTCTTTTGCTCCCTCTCTTTCTCAGTCTTCCTCCCTTTGCTAGTTGGCATAAAGGATAGTATGATTACTGATCACATGAAGGATCATAGTACACGTGACGGAGTGTGTGTACTCTGTGTGTCTGAATGTGTTAGGTAAGTTTAGGATACCTTGAATATCGATGCACCTTCCTCTCCGAGCATCAGGCGCTGAATCTATGGAGCAACCAGGAGGGAACTGACACAGATACAGCACAGCTGGATCAAACCGGTTGACGGAGACGTTTAAACACCCGGAACGTTTCTGGAAGATTCTAGATACGGGCTCATTCTAAACTCATTACAACTAATTAGCCATTCTTCATGTGCAATCTTTGTTTTAATCTGTTTGCGTAAGTCCAAAGAAAACACAATAAACGCCCGAAAGCAACAGGGAGCTCTGATTAAACTCAACACGGTGTTACGTATTTTAAGAATCTAAGCTACCCACACATAGACCCAATGATGCAGGACCAAACATATTAGCCGTAAATACCATACATAGCCACAAGGGGAGCAAGACCTTATTGGAGGCTGCTCCAGTCACAGATAGCAGCGCTTTTATATATACGAAGAAGCCGAAGCCAGTACGGCACCCCGGCCACGCCCACTAGGCCACGCCCACTTAACGGTCTCTTACCTGTGCACCCAGTGTGAAGAGACCAGTGATAATAACGACACACGCGAAGGGTCACGGGCCTCTGCCCGTGGCCCATAGGCAGAGAGATTTGCAGCGACACCCGCGAAGGGTCACGGGCCTTTGCCCGTGGCCCATAGTAGCCAGAGTTATTATCTCTCACACGTGTTCCACTCTTTAGCAACAATTCCCTCCGTATAGCTTCACTTACCATGCCGAAACATGCCGACGACTTTATAATAAATGAAGTGAGTTTAAAGCAACCCGGGATTGGACAACTTTCTTCGAGAATATGCAATAGATGGTGACCCCGACGTTTGGAAGGAAGTCCCGAGAAATCCCGGCGGCCGCGACACTAAAACAACTTCAACAGGCCCGCACGTCTGAGGTAAGTAGAACTCTTTGTCTTAAAGATTTAATCTGAAATAGGATTGGTTATAAGAACATTTAGGTGTAAGTTTGTTTTAGCCACCGTCCGGTCATGCTGCTCCAGAGGCTTAGACCTCGACTTAACAAAACATTTTACATTCAAGTCTGTTGGTATTTTGTTATTAAAGACGATGAATTGTTAAAAGCCCCCCTGACCCCCTACACACGTGAAGTCCCCACCCTCTCTCTCTCTCTCCCTCTTCTACCCCCCCTCTCCCCACCCCCCCTGTTTACCTGGGCTCTCCTGGCTGTTTGATAAGGCAATGGTAGCCTGCACAAAGGGACCCCCGGTGTGTTATGTCTCTCTGTCTGTCTCTGTCTCTGTCTGTCTCTGTCTCTGTCTCTGTGTCTGTACCTGTGTTTTTGTGTTATATGATGAATGTCTCGAAGTTAAGCCGAGACCATCATAAGGTAATTGGTGAATGTCTCGAAGTTAAGCCGAGACCATCATAAGGTAATTGGTGAATGTCTCGAAGTTAAGCCGAGACCATCATAAGGTAAATAGTGAAAGCGCCGAAGTTAAGCCGGGCCACTATAAGGTTTATTTATTACCGACCATAAACTTCCAAACTCTTTACGGTGGGGGGAGGAAAGGTCAGGTTTTTAACGTTAATCTAGCTTAGTTGCATATTAAAACGGAGGCTTGGCCAAGGAGTTCAAATTGGATTGATTCCTCCCGGTTCAGTTAAGTCTAATGTGCAATTTTGATTAGTATAGAACGCAGCCGTAGAGTGTAACCACGTGGTGTTAAAGAGACGGCACGTCTTCGTGACGTGGGTTTCCTTTGTCCAGACGTCCGCCATCTTGGGTCTTGCAGAGACCAAGAGCAGCGGGGAGCCCAACTACAGTGTTACATTCTCTCCCTCTCTCCCCCCCCCCTCTCTCTCTCTCTCTCTCCTCTTCCCCCCCCCCTCCCCCCCTTCTCTCTCCCTCTCCACCCCCCCCCTCTCTCTCTCCCTCCCCCTCCACCCCCCCCCTCCCCAGAAGATCCTATCATGAAACCCCCCCACTCCCCTTGCCCCAGTCTTCCAGGTCCGGTAGTCAGACCCCCCCCCCCCCATCCCCCTGTCCACAGGTCCAGTCGTCAGATCCCCCCCTCCCCACCCTTTGTCCCTGCAAACATTCTCTTCCCCTACCCTTCCTTATTCATATTGCTTAGAGAAGATCGGGAGCGGTGGGACGGGGGCTTCGATTTAACTAACAATAGAGAGGCAAGTGGCCTCGCTGTTGTTGGTTGGGTTGAGGTTCTTGTCTTATTGTTTTCTTCCCCTTGCCCCCTCCCACCCTCACACCTAGCCATGTGTTGAAACCAACATGTAAATTTAGTTAAGTGTTTGTATATTTGAGGGTCTGTGTGTCTGGATGCTGAAATACAGAGAGCCACTCCCTAGTTGATATCGGCAAAACACGCAAATATTTGTGTAGATTGTAATCAATGTTTTTTGATTCACCAACATTAATAGTTTAAACGATCTGTAAATGTTCACATTTGTACTAAATTTGTTCTTCCTCTTCAGGCCTTTGCAACCCAAGCAGTGGTGGATGCCCGGCATTCATGGTTTTAACCGGTGCACAAGGCGGGAGTTAGCTCAACTGCTGTAGTTCAATTACAATAACATTTGTTTCAACCGATAACTTCTGAATTTTTCTTTTAGGTTCAGTTTTTGTTTAGTTTGTAGAATATCACCATATATTTAATACCCAGATGTGCATAATTGTTGTAAGTTTGAATGACTCTTTATTCTAACTAGTTTAGACGGTTTTGATTGACCTAGCTGAAGGTTCACCAGGTGTCAAGACGTAGGATTGTGGCACTTCCTGGGAGCCTCCGGGCCACACGTTAATCGACTAATCGTTCCTGCAGTGTTCTGAGGTGGTAACGGTGGGGCTCATGGGGAGGCCCCGGGAGAGTTGTCATTCGCGGGCTCACACAGGGAGAAATCGGGTAGGTCGGTAAGTCAGAAGGTTTAATTAATGTATCGATTTGATGTTGACCAACAAAAAACTAGATAATTATAATAATAAATACTGTTCATGTAATGGTATAGTTAGGTCTGGGACCTGCGTAGCTAAAAAAACTGTTTTGGAAATAGTAATGAACGTGTCCGGGACATGTATAGCTATAAAATAAGTCACTTTGCTAAGACATATTCACGTTTGATGTGGTATGCAGAAAGTGGCGATTTAATAAGGCGTATTCACGTTTGATGTGGTATGCGATGTACATAGGAGTGAATCAAAGTGTGGACAACATCAAATGCGAGCAATAGGTAGAATAAATGAAGATTAGGTCATCCAATATACATAGTTAGTGTAGGACAATCGGGTAGTATGATGAAGGTAACTGTTAGTATGAGATACGGTTAACACAGAAGTGATGTTGCACATGCAAATTTTAACATTGTTATTTCCCTTTTACATCTTTCAATGCGCATGGCTGAAGCAATGCGCAAGGAGGGATGTAGTGTGAAATTAAATCAAAGTAGATACTGTAGAACAATTAAAATTAGAATTCATGGAAATATGTTTTTGAACAACTAACTGCTGTACATGAGTTTGTATTTCTGCAATAGAAGAAAAAAGTTCCAGAACCAGATGCAGACACACCTGGAGCCTACAAACTACCACCGCCGAGCAAGGACCAACAGTCACATGAGGAGATCAAATAACAGCAGGATTTGAATCGCTCCGGATGGGTTGGTGGCCAGGGCGCTGGTATGATTACAATCCCTCAGGTTAGAATTGGCAGAGAACTCCGGCATTAATGACCCTTTCACAGGATGGATGGAGAATATGTTTGGGAGGTGGAAAGGCAGAATCCAGTAAGTGCCCGTCGCGGGAATAAATGCAGAGACCGTGTTAATTGTCACCGGCTGCCGTTGTATTCCCTGCGCACGAGGGCTACTGCATCTGCTGATCACCACAGCAATGGGCGCTACAGAAGTGCCAAGTGCCATTCAGGCTTACATTACCTGAGGGGCCCGACCCTATCCAGCTGTAATATCTAGAATAGTCACACCTATACTATTCTAGTAGAATCAACTGTATTTAAGATAATCAATATCCCGGATTTACTTGAATAACACATTTTAAAACAACCATACCAGACTATGTTTGTTATTGTGTAGTGTTGCTTGGTTGCCAGTGCAACCCGTTATTTCTGAATCGCTGCATTGATAATGGTACTGTTGATCTTCTTTGAGACGGTTGTTTTACAGGCCACCTGTTGCTGACACGACGACGACGGAGAACCTGTTTGGAGGCTCCCATGATGTAGGAGTAACCTCTCTGAGATGAGCCCTTGACAAGGAGGGACGAGTCTTGGGTTCATGAATTACAGGCCCGACGGCGTCAGAAGAAACAATGGCTACGATAATAACAACGCCCAAAACCACCCACATGCAACAGCGAACCAATGCACGAAGATCACATGAACCACCCGAATCCATGCTAGGCTATCAATAATCTTGAATTTTTTTAATTGTATTATGACTACCAATTTTTACTTTACTTTTGCACATGATGAAAATTGTATGACCTTGTAGCACATGACCAAAAGTATTAGCTCAGGATTTCTATGAATGGTTTTGTTTGTGTGCTGTTTGGCCATGCGATTGTATGATAACAAGATTTATGTTCATTGTTGTATTGTTAAATAATGACCTGTATTCCCAATGAGACCCACAAGGTGAATGACGTCTCAGTATTATGAGCGCATTGTGGTTTTTTTTTTCCTCTATTCAAGAGTTTTCCACACAGTTGATGGTGTTGATGATTGATCCTAATTTGACTATGTTTTCGGTGTGGTAAATGGTGTTTATGATTTAAAATATTATTGTATGGTCATCTAAGATGACCAAGGAGGGATTGTTACGTATTTTAAGAATCTAAGCTACCCACACATAGACCCAATGATGCAGGACCAAACATATTAGCCGTAAATACCATACATAGCCACAAGGGGAGCAAGACCTTATTGGAGGCTGCTCCAGTCACAGATAGCAGCGCTTTTATATATACGAAGAAGCCGAAGCCAGTACGGCACCCCGGCCACGCCCACTAGGCCACGCCCACTTAACGGTCTCTTACCTGTGCACCCAGTGTGAAGAGACCAGTGATAATAACGACACACGCGAAGGGTCACGGGCCTCTGCCCGTGGCCCATAGGCAGAGAGATTTGCAGCGACACCCGCGAAGGGTCACGGGCCTTTGCCCGTGGCCCATAGTAGCCAGAGTTATTATCTCTCACACGTGTTCCACTCTTTAGCAACAATTCCCTCCGTATAGCTTCACTTACCATGCCGAAACATGCCGACGACTTTATAATAAATGAAGTGAGTTTAAAGCAACCCGGGATTGGACAACTTTCTTCGAGAATATGCAATAACGGTTAAATTGACAGGAGAGTAAATTCGAAGTTCATATTGGGTAGAGAGATCCCTGGCTCTGTGCAGTGACTGACAGCCAGAACACAAAAGCGTCAAAAGAGGCTGAGGGATTAAACAGTGATTCAGAAGCTGCCATCCATTAAAATAGAATAAATATTATGTCTTAACCTATCTTCTCCCCTCTCTTCACTCCTACACAATCAGCCGACCTCATTTCCCCACTCCTCTCTCCTCTCTCCTCCCCTCCTCCTTCATCTGTTCCTCCCCTCCCTCTCTCCTCCCCCCCCTTCCCCTCCTGTTCCTCAACCTCCTGCCCCACCCTTCCGTCCTCCTCCTCCCATCTCCTCCACCCCCTAAGGCCCTACCCTTCCTCTCTCCTCCCCTTCTGCCCGGCCTCTTCCTCTTCCTCTCCCAACCCCACCGCCGTGCGCCCTCTCTCCCGTGCTCCACCTGACTCTCTGTCCTACACCCCCTTCCTCCCTACCTCACCACCCCTCGCACCCCACCCCCTTACCTCTAACCCCCCCGCAACCCTGTCTCTCCACCCCCTCTCCCTTCACCATGTCCCTCCAACTCTCACCTCATCCAGACCACCTCTCCTCTGACCCACCCCAGCCTACCGCTCCTCCTCTCCCCCCCACCCTACCTCTCCCCCTCTCCCCCTCTCCCCCTCTCCCCCGCTCCCCCTCTCCACCGCTCCACCGCTCCCCCTCTCCCCCTCTCCCCCGCTCCCCCTCTCCCCCGCTCCCCCTCTCCCCCTCTCCCCCTCTCCCCCTCTCCCCCTCTCCCCCGCTCCCCCTCTCCCCCTCTCCCCCGCTCCCCCTCTCCCCCGCTCCCCCTCTCCCCCTCTCCCCCGCTCCCCCTCTCCCCCGCTCCCCCTCTCCCCCTCTCCACCGCTCCCCCTCTCCCCCGCTCCACCGCTCCCCCTCTCCCCCTCTCCCCCTCTCCCCCTCTCCCCCGCTCCCCCTCTCCCCCGCTCCCCCTCTCCCCCTCTCCCCCCCACCCTACCTCTCCCCCTCTCCCCCTCTCCCCCCCACCCTACCTCTCCCCCTCTCCCCCTCTCCCCCCCACCCTACCGCTCCTCCTCTCCCCCCCACCCTACCTCTCCCCCTCTCCCCCTCTCCCCCTCTCCCCCGCTCCCCCTCTCCCCACCTCTCCCCCTCTCCCCCTCTCCCCCCCACCCTACCTCTCCCCCTCTCCCCCCCACCCTACCTCTCCTCCTCTCCCCCTCTCCCCCCCACCCTACCTCTCCCCCTCTCCCCCTCTCCCCCCCACCCTACCTCTCCCCCTCTCCTCCTCTCCCCCTCTCCCCCCCACCCTACCTCTCCTCCTCTCCTCCTCTCCCCCCCACCCTACCTCTCCCCCTCTCCTCCTCTCCCCCTCTCCCCCCCACCCTACCTCTCCTCCTCTCCTCCTCTCCCCCCCACCCTACCTCTCCACCTATATTTATTTAATACTAAACATTTTCTAACATTCCAGCAGACCTTATAGCAAGAATTTAAGAACAATATACCTTTAAATAAATGAGTATTTTTTTTTATTTATTTTTTTTAAAGGGACACTATGTAATATTTTGAATAATTTATTACCTCAAATCAACATATTCATTCATAAATAAGTCCTCATTGGTGTAAAATGATCTCTGCCAAAAATCTCACTTATCCTCCTGAGCGAAGAATAATTAATATTAATATCAATATGGTTACATAGGACGGGTAAGCTTCATGGAGGCTTCCATTTTCTTCCGGTCTATGAGCTGCCGAGAGGGTCAAAAAGCACTACGTCGTACAGGAATTGCAAACGCGTTTTCACTCTGAGCCAGCGTAACGGTGGAACAGAGCTTAGTATAGCGAGACGAGTTTTACCGGCAAATTTGAACATGCACCGCATTTGTTTGAAAGACCATAGTTATGCCACGCCACAGGAGAAGGAATCATCGACGCCAAAAAAAAACGACGATGTGTAAGCATGTATTAGGTGACCTTGGGTGTCTTGAAAGGCGCCTCTAAATGAAATGTAATATTATTATTATTATTATTATGTATAACATGGTTTTCCATGGCAACGAGATGGGCGCTCCTATGTTTGAGCGACTCGTCATTGAAAGGCTACTTTCCTCCTCATCCTCATCCTCATCCGCTTATCCGGGGTCGGGTCGCGGGGGGAGCAGCTCAAGCAGGGGGCCCCAGACTTCCCTTTCCCGGGCCAAATTGACCAGCTCTGACGGGGGGATCCCGAGGCGTTCCCAGGCCAGTGTTGAGATATAATCTCTCCACCTAGTCCTGGGTCTCCTCCCCACTGGACGTGCCTGAAACACCTCCCAAGGAAGGCGCCCAGTGGGCATCCTTACCAGATGCCCGAACCACCTCAGCTGACTCCTTTCTAAGTAAAGGAGCAGCGGCTCTAATCCGAGTTCCTCACGGATGGCTGAGCTTCTCACCCTATCCCTAAGGGAGACGCCAGCCACCCTTCTGAGAAAACTCATCTCGGCCGCTTGTACCCGCGATCTCGTCCTTTCGGTCATCACCCAGCCCTCATGACCATAGGTGAGGATAGGAACGAAGATCGACCGGTAGATCGAGAGCTTTGCCTTGCGGCTCAGCTCTCTTTTCGTTACAACGGTGCGGTAAAGCGAACGCAATACCGCAGGCTACATACAGCAGGCTACTTTATTACATATTTAATTTACTTTTTCATATTTTTGTCGAGTTTAAATCATGACAATATTCTTATGACTTATGGATACTGTCAAATGCGTTGGAGGAATTCAAAAGCCATTCTTCATCAAGTTATGGAGGTTTATTCTCTGCTGGGGTCACACGTATCCAAATCCACCAAGACGCACTTACGCTAGAGCGGACCTTCTGGAGCTTCAACTCGCTTGCCAGACAGTTGATTTATCACCCGAACAACTGGATTTCATACCAACAACTCTGATAAAGAAGACAATACGGAGGAAAAGAAGATCGAGAGGAGGAATTAGGAACAGGATAGGAGACGAGGAAGTAAACTCTTTGCCAGGGCGACTAACTGGCGGCGCGTACAGTCGCAGCGGCCCCTCTTGAGATCTGTGAGATTGAGATTGAATGTTTGAGTGTGAGACTTCCTACGAACGTAGTTCATGACAGGGAAACAATATTAAACATTAGGACATTGAGAGCGAGTAACATCACTGGCATTCGCTGGCATCTGGACATACTACGCAAACACAGGATACTAACGGACACTGTGACACCGTGCCCGGAACTGCCCGGAGGAGGAAGCAGCAGAGACGGGGTGGACGTAAACAAACTGAACAGCTTCTTTCAGCTCCTACCCTCCAAGAAACGCTATCGCAGCTTAAGATGCTCCACCACCAGGCTGCGGAACAGCTTCCTACCTCAAGCTGTCAGGATGCTCAATGCACCAGCGTCCCAGATCTTCTCACTGGACTTTATTTATTATTTATTTATTATTTATTTATTTATTCATCATTGGGACGTTTGTTTGTTTGTTTGTTTGTTTGAAATGTATGTTGATCTTGATCCGTGAGAAACGCCTTCTCGTTTTGTTGTTCAATCAACAAAATGACAATAAATTTGATTTGATTTGATTTTGATTTGATTCCGTACGTTACAATGTCAATTGTTGGTATTTAGAATACTGTTACATTGTTGAAATCAACGGATTACAATGCGTTGATTAGGATACGAACCTCATCATCACTCGAATGACTCGATGAGGTAGCCTAGTAGGTGTCATGTCACAGCTTCTTGGCACATACTGCCCACCGTAGTTTTTGGACAAGCGAGCACTATTAGTTTGAATGCAATATACAATTGTACCACTAGATGGGAGTAATTTTTACACAGTGTCCCTTTAAGCAAAAATAAAAATGTTCGGTGCATTCTTTTGGGCCTTTTTACTCCTTCGGCCGATACCCAACATTATGTTTTGGTCCATTTTCGGCCGAACATTTTCAGTGGCCGAATATTCAGTGCATCCCTACTCTCCACCTCTCCCCACCCCCCCTGCCTCTCCTCACCCCCCACCCTACCTCTCCACCTCTCCCCCCCTACCTCTCCTCACCCCCAGCCCTACCCTACCCCGCCTCCTCCCTCTCCCCCCCGCACCACACTCCACCCTCTCTCCCCCCCCCCCTCCCCCTACTCATCTCCATCTCTCTAAGTATCTATGATGAGCGGGGGAACAGCAGGCCCGCGGGCCGCCCGAACCCAGTCGGGGAGGATCAACAAAGCCCCTAATTAGGCAGATCTGCATGTCTGCCGGTGATCATTACGGCTCCCACATTAATGGAACGCCTGTTTTCTTTCCTTTCCTTCGTCTTTTTTTATTTTCTTCCCTTTCCCTGGAACAGAACACAGAACAGGAAGGAGGTCGGTTCCAGAGAACGTTCTGGAGGGGCCGATGGAGTAATGTGTTCCTGCCGGGTTCCCCGGGCGCCCCCCGTGAGGCGGGTGGAGACAGCGAGGGGGATTATGAGCCAGTGAGCTTAGCTCGGTTACAGTTGAACTCCGTGTTGAGGCCCACGAGGAAGGCTCTGCGAGGGTGGGGTTTGTGTGTATCGCACGCCACGGCCGACATCACAGATGAGACCATGATATAATGCGTCCAACTGGAGGGAATATCGGCGGTAGCGTTATAGCTATGCCCCAGAACACGCAGCGCATACTTTCGGTTGGTATTTGTAGCTAGACTAGCTGGATAAAATAAATAGTGTAAATAATGTTATTTAAACGGAGCAAATCATGCCGAGAGAGGATCAAGAGGGTCTGTGTTTGTCCCCTTGTTTCAAGTAGGACTCTATGTTGGTCTATTTTGGATTCAGAAATTCCGAAACACATATTTTGCATATTCCATGGCATGACTGGTGCTTCAGGCTTAAAGCTGTTGTGGTTAAATTTAATTTATTCTTTACCCTCCATTAACACACATTTCGACCGAGTGCCAATAATACATACTCTGTGCCGTTGCCCCAACATAGGATAGGTTTGGATCGTCATGATATTAAACTGATGTTCAATAATTAGGGTTTGAAGATGACCATGGAGAGAGGGATAGTACATTGGGAAGGGAATGTTCTACTATGACGGTCAGTTTTTATGGTCGCGGGACCAACGGCACGCGAAGGCCATCAAACAGCCATCTGCTGCTGCATAGAGTCAGCAGTGAAACGAAATCCCCTTCCCTCTTTATCTTTTATACGGAGCGATCAATTAGTGAAATAGTCCCTATCATTTTACTGTTACTGTAGATATTTGTGGGTGTACTAAGCATCCGTATTTAGCTCCTTCTCCTCTAAAACATCTCTTTGTTTTTTTTTGCGACACGCTATCTAAGAACACGCTTTAATAACACGCATACCAGAAACTGTTGATCCGGACAAATATTCGGCATGCGTGCGGCTGTGTGATCATTAATTGGAAGCCACTGGCTTCGAAACGAGCCGAATACTTCAGACAAGTTAAAATACAGGAGGGTCCCCACGGTGTTTAATTATATAGCATGCGTGCGCTACTGCAGCCCCTCGCCTCTTGTACTTCAGATATTGTGGGTTCCCTTTTCAAAATGGAGGACGTAATCACGGCTTCTCTTAATGAGACGGCGTGCTGCGAGGCGGAGAGGGGGAACATCGTGGTAGGACTGGGAACGCGAGGCGTCTGTAGGGGAGCAGGCGTGCTGTTAGTATGTGCCGTATCGACAAGCACAGTCGGATATGATGTCTGTGATATTGCCGATGGCAACGTGCAAGAGCCGAAGTAATTATACACCGCCGTCGTACAAACTTATCGGCCTCAGCAAACCAATTACGTTGTTGTATTTTTCTGATGTTCGGAGATTAAAAAATGCAAAACATGAAATACTTAAGCTTAATGAGATCAGCAAACAATCTTGGCGCGAAAAAAGCTGTTTCCCACCAATCAGACCGTGCTAAAGCAATATGTAATTTTGGAGAGCAGCAAACCCTGACTACAGAGAAAATCACGACTTAAGCTGTTTATTTAAGGATCGCAGAGACATATTCCCACTGTCATTTATCATTTGTTCCATTCCTAGCGACCTTTGACCCTTCCTATTATCTGTAGTTAGTCTGATTCTCAGAGGAGCAGCCCGACCCATACAGACTGCTGTCTGATCACAGACGGGCAGAAGCAGCTGATGAACACATGCACGCACATCGTGCACTGCCGACTGGTACGGTAGTGGCCTCTTTAACGTGCACGGTCTCTCTAACGTGCACGGCCCACTGGAACGGTAGTGGTCCGTGTGGAGCAGTGCACGGTCTCTTGAACGTGCCCACATCCTCTTTGGATTGGCAGTAATAATGAGGATCTCTCTGAGGTCCTTCAAAAGGGACTAGAGAGGAAAGGAGTGTGTGTGTGTGTGTGTGCGTGTGTGTGCGTGTGCGTGTGCGCGTGTGCGTGTGCTCGATGTGCTTCTCTGTGTTAATGTCTGTGTTTTTGTGGGCATTCCAATGATTAGCTCGTCCGTCTGTCCCGTATAATTAGCAGAGAAATGACACAGCCCTCATTTCACTCACTGATGAAAAGCTATTTAGGACTCACCAGGCTATGTGTGCGACTTAAGTGAGCAATTTGTTTGCGTGTCTGTGTGATACCTGTGTCTTTGCGTACCTATTTGTGTCCGTCCTCTTGTGTGTCCGGGAACCTTTATCTCTGTGTTACGGTGCAGTGTTTACCTCGGTGTTTGTGTACCACTCTGTTTGTGCGTACTTTGTGTGGTCGTGTATTTGGAGTGTGTGTCGGTGACGGCTGGTTCAAACAGCCTCACCTGGTCAGACGGGCGAGTCCGGGCCAGGGTGAGGCTGAGTCATCGATGCACACCGGTAGAACCAGCCATCACCACAAACACTCCAGAGATCTCTGACATAGCAGCATGGATACACCACAAAACAAACTTCCACACTCTGCAATGAACAGCTTTTCAACGACTTAGTAATGTGTCCTAGGTGAAGTGTGCCAGCCACCAAGACAGAGTGGCAGGGAAGACTGCTACAGTGTACCAGTGCAGTGTTCACCTGTGTGTGTGTTGTGTCTCTGTTTGAGTACCTGTGTGCTATATATCTGTATTGTGTACCTGCATGTTTGTGGACCTGTGTGTGTGTCTGTGTGTGTGTCTGTGTTCGCCTTGGCAATACATACATTCATTAACGTACTCACTGAGCAGATAGGGTTGGGGAGCATCCACTCTTCCTTCAAATTCACCAGAGTTGGAGCACCAGGACATATGCTGTAGTAATACTGAGACCAGCACTGATAGTCTGGTGTCATGGATGAATGACCAAGGACCCACTGAGTATTTCGTCAGAGACGTCTCCCATGAAGGGATGCAATACATTATGATGTACATTTACAAGGGGATGTCTATTCTTTGGCAAGCCGCCTACAATGTAAATGTATATGCAAATGTGTGATTACAATACAAAGGGTTTTGTCAAAGTCGTGTCATGAAGGTACTATAATTGACATTATGGAATACATGCAGAGGCGTAAGCCATCAGTCTTAAGCCGTCTCTCTGCTTACCAGCAAAATTCCTCCTTCTTGCTTTAAATGAACACACTTTTGACAGTTAAGACTTGTATCTGCATGGATACCAAAAGTGTTTGTTGAAGTCCTCAGGCCTTAGTAGACCTGTTTGTGCCCGATGCCCTACCTGCTCCTGAGTGACAGCTGACTCCACTGTGAGTCTAATAATAACAGCGTCTGCTAAATGACTAGCTAGTGCTATCATACTTTTCCTGTCCTCGCCAGATCGATTCACAAATGCGTCTTCGTCTGGAACCACTCTGTTCATTTGCCATCTTAGTTGTTGGTTGTGAAAAGCCTCGACTGATCTCCCATTGGACGCTCCCCTGTTCAGTCTTCGTATCAAACCCGCCCCTTTTAGATACTCGGTTGTGATTGGCCCGACCCGGATGTCTGTATGAACGGGAGGGGGGCCAGACGCACAGGCCAGAGGGAATAAAAACATGAGCTTGCAGATTTTTCTCGTTCCCAGGCTACTAATAAATTATGCAATGTTGCAAGAAAATGGGTTCTTGAGAAACACGTGATGCCAAGTATTACAAAACAATTAGCAATATAAAAACTCATTACAGATAAACAAACGATGGTATTGTTGTACCTTAGTGGTTATTTTTTTTTTAAATAAATTCTATCAGACAGAAAATATTGTACAGAAGGCAATTTGCTTTGTTCAGGTATTGGGAAGCTTCTACAATGTACTGCTGTGAGCCAAGCCACTGTTAAGTTAAGCTGTACATTACATCAGGCTTCCTGACAAAAAGAATCTGGGATAAAATGGAGGGCTAGGGTTTAGAGTAGGGTGTGGTAGTGTGATGTTGGGGAGGGGGGGGGGGATCTGGCACACAATTAATATTATTTCAGAAGGATAAGCGGATTAGCCCAAGCAATGGACCCCACAGATGAGTCCAGAAGCATTGATTTGTGCGTGAAATGAATAACTGTGTGAATGTGCCAGAGAAGTGGAAGCTGATGACGAAGATCCAAGGATATGAGGCTGAGACTCAGTTAATGACCGCCGATTTCCCCGGGGGCTGATGTTCGTGTCCCGGGCGCCCAGACGATGTTGAAGTCAGAGCACACTTTGCCGAGACTTGTACAAACTCTGCATGTCGAGCAGATTTCTTTTTCAGTGCTTCTGCACTGAGTTGAGGAACAGTTCACGGGCTGGGGCCTCTAGGACACCAAGAGGCTAGGCCGGGGACGACGGGGATCGAACCCAGTACCTCTCAGGCCGTGAGTCAAACAACCCCTCACCACTACAGTACCCTACCCCTTCATTTATTAGTTTTACATTTTTGCACACCGAGTGCTGTGTTAGTTTCCAATCCCCCATTTCCAGGGCATTATGGGCGCCGCACCGCCAACATCATCATAAGAACAGTAAACAATCGAATAGGTCTCTGAACACGTTGCGGGCGGCGTGCGGTGGTCGGGCTCAGTCCTGCGCCAGCGGCAGCTCTGCAGAACTCCTCGGCGCTGTGGGCTCCACCGTGTAATGAATGCAAATGAAAGCCATCCACCACTAACGAGGCTGCGTAAGGTAAAACACTGAAGTGGGCTCAGAGGCTCATTTCCCTCTCGTGATGCTGCTGCAGTTTTTTATTTTTTTTTTAATGATTACGGACCGAGGCGGCAGCACTCAGAGACACGGCCGATGTCTGGATGCTATGAATGCCCCGGATTTACGCCGCAATTAACCAAAATATATATATATATATTTCAAAAAAAGAGGAAGATTCGGTTGTTGCCATGGCGACCCGTTTTTCGGTCCTCGCTTTGCTGACAAGTCTTCTTGGAAATGACCGCCCGGTTTCATTTTATAACAAAAGCAATATTATAAGCTGTTTATATAACAATATTATAAACAGCTTCAAATAAAAAAATTAACCGTCCGGTATCGACAAGGAACATTATGTAAACATATGTACATACTGTACAGAACGCGGCCTGGAATGGGAGATCTCGCCCTCTCTCTCGGAGTCCTTGACGAGAGCTCGTCATATGGGTTAACTGGCCCAGGGGTAAGGCTCTGATGGGGCTTTGAAGAGGATGATACGACCGCCGCGCACACTCCACTCATCCACACTTTGGATGTGGAACCGGGCTTCAAAGTTAACGTAGAACCGGCCTTAGAGGAGCCCGGCTGCTTCACCACCTGGGGCCGGCCTATCACAGCGTCGGACGCTTGATGTCGGACGCTGTCGAGTTTGATGTTGTCTTTGAGTCTTATCTTAGACAGTGTCGTGTTAGCGAGGCTCATTTGGAAATGCGTGGTGTCATGATTCCTTAATTATGCAAAATATATGTGTTTTTTTGTGGGGCGGGGAAATGACTGGAAAGGATCAGATACAAACAAACACATCCATACACAAACATAGACAAGCACACGTTTAGACACACAGAGATGTAGGTACACACTCACACACACACACACACACACACACACACACACATGCACACAGCCACACACACTTTCAATGGGCACATCCTTGGTAGTGTAAATACACAAAAACATTGACGCATACATTCACATACACACACAAACAACATATAGACATACAAACAGGCATGCACACACTCATACAAACATAGCCATACATACAAACACACACCGACACACCAACGTAGCCACACATACTCACATAACACACACACGCACACACACACAAAGATGTTAGTGTGTCCCCCCTGCCTGTCTCTAAAGGTTTCCGCTGGGTTATCTGCGCCTACTGAGAGTATTTTACAACACCCTTGAAGTCATAAAGGGCGTGCAAGGCTGAGCCAAGCCCATAAAGGCATAACATCTGGAGTAGGGGAGCGAGCGGCGCAGTGAATGGTTGAGTTTATAATGTCACCGCTCTGTGTTTCTAACGGCTTCATGTTGCCGGCCCCGCGGTGGAATGATCCATGGACGCAGGTGGACGGGGCGGAGGCTGTTCCCCACTGCCTACTGCGGGACACACGCACGGACACGCACACACACACACACACGCACACATATACATATGCACAAACACATGCGCATGCAAGCACAAGCAGCGGCACGCATATATATATATATATATAAATATGCACACACACACATTGATATACATATACACACATATACACACTCACACACAGAAACACTCACAGATATGTGGATGCATGCACAGCCCCACACACACACACACACACACACACACACACACACACACACACACACACACACACACACACACACACACACACACACACACACACACACACACACACACACACACACACACACACACACACACACACACACACACACACACACACACACACACACACACACACACACACACACACACACACACACACACACACACACACACACACACACACACACACACACACACACAGAGTTGACCTCACGGGACGCCCCAGTAGGAGCGAGGCATCGCGCCACATCGACGCGGCGCCGGAACCTCGTCACCGTGCGCGCTGAGCTACCGGGACAGCTCGTGGTCACATGTGTAAAGCGGGGCGGGTAACCCCAGCACTCCTGCACCTGTGCGCTCGCTCGGCCGTTTCGACCGGACCGTCGACCCCGGCCACGGATGGACCGCTGTGTGATCTCATTTCCCGTGTGAGCTCCAACGGGTGCTGCAGTGGGCGGGCCATTTCCCTCCGTCGGTCAGCACACACTCGCTCAGCCGAAACATCCGAATTGCCCAGCGTTTACCTGCAGCTTCAGGGCTCTCAGCACCCCGGCATTAGGGGAATATTTTTTGTGGTTGCGTGGCAACACCTGGGCCAAGCACTTTAGGTCACACAGTCGACTCACTGAAGCACACACACACACACACGCGCAAGCGCAAGCGCACGCACGCACGCACGTACGTACGCACGTACGCACGCGCACACACTCACATGCAAGCACACACATGTGTACACACACACACACACACACACACACACACACACACACACACACACACACACACACACACACACACACAAGCAAACACACATACACATGAAGCGCACACACACACACACACATTAACACTCAAGCACACTTACACACACACACACACACACACAAACACACACACACAAACACACACACACAAACACACACACACACACACACACACACACACACACACACACACACACACACACACTCCCTATTCAACGACGTCTTCACCAGTCGTTCATCTCTAATCACCCTGATAAATGACGTCCAGGTCTTCTGGTTTCTCGGTGGGAGAGCGTCTTAGCGTCCCGCTACCCCCAGCGGGGGTGCGGGGGGGCGGGGGTGGCCAGCATCCGGTAGCAGCTGTCAGGGCCAGTGAGGGGGGGCAGGGGGGGGGAGACATGAAGCACCGACTCAGATGGAGCTTCAGGCTGGGCAGAGGTAATGGGCGGAGAGGCCATTGTGTGTGTGTGTGAGTGTGTGTGCATGTGTGACTGTGTCTGTGTGCGTGGCTGTGTAAAT
>NC_082394.1:1840355-1855044 GCF_031168955.1 Gadus macrocephalus
TCAGTATAAAGCTCTCAGCGGCAAAGGATCATGGGAGAAAACACTGTGAGTGACAGTAGCATATTGGCACCGCTGGGCCCGCCCCCCCCCCTCCCACTTCTCCCCCCCTCCCCCTGTGCGTCTCCCTCCCTCTCTCTCTCTCTGTCTCCCTCTTACAGCAGCAGTGGCTGCCCGCCCAACAGCTGGGTCTGGTTTGTTCTGGGTGGGCGGGGCACTTTGGACATAGGTGTGTGACGGTGTCGATCACACAGAGGGTTGGAGCCTTCGGATAACCGTACGGACAACAGGTTCAGCGTAAAAGAGCCCGACGTGTTAGTATAACCCTTAACTCATAATCTCATTAGGTTAACAGTACTGGAATACATTAATAGATTCAAGGTTTGAATTGATGGGTGGATGATTGAATTAATACATTGATGGGTGGATGGATGCATGGATACATTGATGTGTGGATGAATAAACAAGGAGTAAACATGTTTGCAGAGCGTATATAACGTGGTCTGCAATGGGAGTTAAGTCCCTCTCTAGGAGTCCTTGACGATAGCTCTTCAGATTCGTTAAAGGATGGATGAATCCATACAGATGGATGTTTGGATAAACTGATTGAGAAATCAGTGCATGCATGAATACATGGGTTAATGAATAGATAATATATTGGTGGATGGAAATATTGATGCATCAAAAAGGACCAAATGAATGGATGAATAAAACTAAAGAATGAATGACGAAAATGACCATGAGTTAAAAAGGAACGTTCCATAAATGAACTCTGGGATATCTTGTGAGTTGAGCAGGACTCCCACCGTAGATCCGGGATGACTCGGGCAGAAAGCTGGGCTTTAGGTGAATATCTTCACGGAGGAATCTCTAGGGAGGGACTCGGAGACAAGCAGCCAGAGCCTCTCCTGCATTACTTGATCCCTCTTGTCACCTCCACCCCCAGGTTTCACCCTGTCAGTTCAAACTTAAATCACTAACAATCCTCCCACAGCCTGCCACCGTGTCCCCTTATGCACTCATACACAGACTCCTGTCTACTGTGGCTGGGAGGGTAAATTGGGAATCCCTTTCCCAGGCCCTTTCTCGTCTCTCCGCGGAGGAAACGTGTGCCCACAGAGTCAAGCTCTGCATGTTATCAGTAGATGTTATCAGTAGATGTTATCAGTAGATGTTATCTCTAGTAGCGATCCACCACAGTTTGAAATCACCACTTCAACATGTTTGGGATTGTTCGGAAGAACTCTCGTGATGGTAGGAAATGGATAATCCGAAAATATTCAGACTTACTTTATGGTACAGTTAACTTTTTTGTTTTGTTCTGTGATCCTTTTCTGTAGCTGCTGATATTTGTTTTTTGACTCTAGAAGGATATAAAGTAGACCTGGATGTTCATGTTTTGGAAAGAAAAGAAAAATTCAATTTGAGCATGAACAATAACATCTAGCATTCCGCTGTTATTTGGCTATTTATACGTATAGTTTGTGGCTTTTGTGTGTTCAGAAGGTCGGTTACTTTTGAAACTTGGGAGAAGGAGTGACAGCAAGACATCACAAAGAGAAACACTTTTGTTGTTTTTCGACAACCAATCTTGGGCAGTTATTTTGTCAGATCCAAGCTTGTCACGCAACTTTTACGACGTGTCATAAGGAAGATAAATGATGACATGGGAAGCGCGGCTCTCTTGAACGACAAATAAATAATCCAAACCGACAAAGCGGACGTATCAAACAAGCCCTCGCTGCCATCCGTCTTCTAAATGCTTTTATTTAAATGCTGTAAGGAAGTAAAAAAAAAAAAAACGCCAGCTTTTTTTATCTTCAGTTTTGTTGTTTTATTTCACTAGAAATGTGCAATGCAAAGGTTTACCTTTTTACTTCACTTCATTTATCACCTCAAAGTGCTGATTTCTCATTTTACTAAAAGGCTATTTCATGATACACTTACTTTGTTAATTGGTAACATTTCCACTTTGTTCCTGCTGACAGAGACGGGGAAACAATTAGGCCAGCACAATAAAGTAATCGCACTGCTATGAGAAACATTTTATCTCCAGAAGGTAATACTTTAACATAGTTCAAATTTTATTTTGTTCCAAACTTTTGTGTTCTGAGGGAATTTAGTAAAAACCTTTTTCTTGAGAACATGTCATGAATACTATTCCTCCATTAATGTTGTCTGCCATTAAATAAACAATCAAATAATATTACAAAGGCAGCACAGAGTCTAAGAACAGAAACTAAAGCAGGTCATGAAGTTTCACCGCTCCTTCCAGTGAGCTTGAACATTTGAGCGATGTTTGTTTGGGATCTTCACACTATTACTCTTCCCCCAGAATGTATTTCAGAGTACATGTGGGGTTTAGTCTGGGGAGGATATCTCCCAGTCTAGACTCTATTTCACTATTCGTTAGCTGACATTTGTCATTAAGCATATAGGTTAGTGGATCTCTCTCAAGGATGCATACAATTCTCTGAGGAAGTCTGTACGCTCAAACCAAAACAGAGTCAAACACCCCCTCCTGGCCTACACCCTTCTCCCCCCTACCCTCTTTGCATTCAACCTCGGCTTCAACCCAGTCCATCCATCCATGGATAGAACAGGGTGTATGCTGACCGTCACGGATGGTTGAATAGTTCACCCAGTAGAAGACCCCCAGTAAATACCTTCTCTGACCCAAGACCAGTGTCCCCCCAGAGACTTCACCCCCTGGCAGGCATAAAGAGGTGTTACCAGACTACACCCTCTGCAGCATGACCTGGGAGTCACCATATTACCAGATGGCTATCCCATAATACTAGAACAAAGCTTCTCATCTCCAGCTTGAGGCGTACTCAGACCGAGGGCGTAGCGTGTAATGCACAGTGTAATTCCCTTGTCTTTTGCTATCCACGCGACTTTCACCTACAGGCGTTGTATATATATATATATATATATATATATATATGTATCCAATTAACTGGATTTAGTTCAGATCGGTTTAATCCTGCTAATACTAACTAGCAGCTGACTTTAGGTCAAGTCACAGAGATTCTAATGGCTTTAGGACCAGAAAGTGGGTTGACAGAGAGAGGTAATGACATTGGAGCGCAAATTGGTACCACGCCGGGTTTGCCTGTAGTTGTTAGCACCCTAGTGGTGCCCAGATAGTAAAGCATGTTGACTTTGCAAAACTAATGGCTGGTTAGCCTATAGATTGGAAAAGCGTGAGATAAAAGCACGAGATAAAACACGATCCTCGACGGGCCTCACAAGGAGAAAATACGCCAGGTGGTGTGTGAGGTTCAGACAGTAGGAGCTTTAAGTGTGTGTGTGTGTGTGTGTGTGTGTGTGTGGTTGTGGGTGGGTGTGGGTGAGTGTCTGTGGGTCAAGGGGCAAGAGTAGAGGAAGAGGTTGTTTTAACTCTAACCTCAAGCCACAACCCTTCTCTGTTTCATGTCAAAACACTTGTGTGTGTGTTAGTGTGTTTTAGAACTCCCCAATAGTGTGCACCTGGCTGTGTGTGTTTGCGTGTACTCCAGTCCCCACACCCACCTAACCTTAACCCCCCCCCCCCCCCCCCCCCGCTGACACATCAGTGGAAAATCAATGTCTGTCTGGAGAAGGGTGTGTGTGTCTATGTGACTTAGGTTAGAGGGGTGTGTGTGTGTCAATGGGGTGTGGGTGTGTGTGTTTATGTGTGTGTCTGAGGTTAGAGCGATGTGTGTGTGTGTGTGTGTGTGTGTGTGTGTGTGTGTGTGTGTGTGTGTGTGTGTGTGTGTGTGTGTGTGTGTGTGTGTGTGTGTGTGTGTGTGTGTGTGTGTGTACGTGTGTGTGTGTGTGTGTCTGAGGTTAGAGGCAAATGTTTTGGTGTTGGGGAATAGGGAGCTTTGTCCAACTGATATCCACATCTCGGATACTAGCTACTATGAAGCGATATTCAGGTCAGAAATTCCAATCTTTCTTGTAGTTTAAATGTGTCCTGTAGTTAATATTTCTCCTGTACTTTTAATTGTCCTGTAGTTCAAATTGGTCCTTTAGTTTAAATGTGTCCTTTAGTTTAAATTTGTCCTGTAGTTTAAATGTGTCATGTAGTTGAAGTGTGTCAACTAGTCGAAATAGGTCCTGTAGTTTAAAAGTTAACCATAGTTTTAATGGGTCGTGCAGTTTAAATGTGTACGGCACTTTTAATGTGTCCTTTCATTTGTACAGCAAACATGTACGCTAGAACTTGGTAGTCAGTAATCAATAATTATAATTAATGAAGGATCTCTCACAGGCCAGACTATATAAGCGTCTTAGAGTACAATATTAAGCGCTTATTATTATTATATATTTCCATGAAACTCCAGCTGGACAAGGTAGGAGATGGACTCAATGAAGGGTAAATAAAGGATGTTAATGTGGTGACATTGAGGGAAGTGAAATAAGCCAAGGGCAAACTCAGATAGGAGGGGAGAGTTGTTCGAGGAAGGGAGAGGGACAGAGAGAGGGACGACGGAGAGAGGGACGGAGAGAGGGATGATGGAGAGAGGGATGACGGAGAGAGGGACGACGGAGAGCAATATTGACAGAGGGAGGGAAGGCAAAATAAAAGAGAGAAGAGGAAAGGTGAATAAAATACTGCAACCTCATTTCCCGGTCAGTGCCTGCACTTGGACTTTGTTGACTTTTTAATTTGCTTCTTTCCAGAGTTGTTCTGCTCTGGGGTCACTGGTGTTGAGGATTAGGGCCGTGAGAGCTTCATTTGTTGATGGGAACGTCGGCCCGGTCGGAGAATGGCCCCGAGGGTCCAATGGAGGAGCTGTCTCCTCCATCCCCACGCCTCCTCACTCCTTAACACTCACTGCTAGAGGAGCTGATACATCAAAGATTATAAATTATATAAAATGGTATGTTTGGATGGAGGATGTGTAAATCTATACACATGTAACTATTTGTGTGGTGTGTACATTTATTCATGGATAGATGGGTATACATTTGTGTATATATATTTCTGAACAGTGTATATTTAGTCATGGGTAGAGTTTTTAAAAAATCTTCACACATTGAGCAGTGACCTCCTGCTGAACAGAAGTGGTGGCAACTAATCCAAACTCAGGACGAGACGCAAGAGGAACCTTGATATAATAATGGCATATACAATTTGTTTCAAGCTAACCTTTGCAGTTAATCTACCAAAGCATCCAAGACATTTATTTATCCAAATGCCATCCCACTCAATTCACAAAGCCATTGTGAAGTTGGGATAAGTTGGATGGAAAACATGTTGGAACCATTCAGGGGATAGTTTGAATGGCAAGAACGCTGTAACCTGCTCTACTATTAACTACTTATTCATTCAGAACATTTTACACTTTTCTCGAAATCAACTTCCCTACCTTTTGCTTTTAAAGATAACTGTTAATACTAAACAGGTAGAGGTCAGGGTAACTCACTTAAGGAATGACTGCAGGTAGACTGGACGATAGGTTACAACACGGGACGTGTTCACCGGGAGTCCGGTTCCTCAAACTCCGTCTCCGGGTGTTGGCTCCTCCCCCTCAACTATCCGCTCCGTTGGGCTCTGATTCCGTGTCCTTCTGCCTGGAGGCAGCTGAGGTCCAGTGGGTTGCTGTGAAGCACTGGGGAGGAGTTCTCATTGTGTGGGACCTGGAGTGCTCTGCTGTGTGGAGAATCCTCCTGGTGCCCATCTGGCTGCCGGCTCCGTTCTCTGTCTACCCTGGGGGTGTCAGTGTGTGTGTGTGTGTGTGTGTGCGTGTGTGTGTGTACTCTTTTTCTGCATGAAACGCATGCAAACGTGCGTTTGCATGCGTATGTGGGTGTATTTGAGTATGTATCTAGTATGTCTGTGTGTGCATGTGTTTGTGCATGTACTTTTGGTATACTTATACTCATGCGGTATACCTGCATGTGTTTATATATACATCTGCAAATGCATATTATTGTGTATATACATTGTTTACATTAATATATGTTTCTATTGTTTATATATTATCACTTTCTGTGACCTGGCCCCGTGCATCCGTACACTCATCGGTGTCATGTGGTTTGTATGAGAGAGAGAGAGAGAGAGAGAGAGCGAGAGCGCGCGCTGCTCTTTCCTGTTCGATACCTCTCCATCAAATCCTGTTTCATGCATTCTATTTCCTGTACACCGGACAATCCAAACTCAACACATCCAGGAGGGTTTCAGGTATGTGCATCTCAAGCATCACATGTCCTGAGGATAAATAGATGAGGGATGTTGAAGGGATTGCTGGAGTGTTGCTCCCCCCCTCTCACTTGATCTCTTACCGGGTCACCCTTCTTGAGACCCCTGAAGGTAGATTCCATTTCCTGGGAACGCTTGAGATGGATACTACTTCCTGTTCACCTCGAGGATACCACTCAGGGCCCTCTTAGTGGATCTGGATCGATGATTGACTCTCTGTTTATCTCCGGGAGAGAGGTGTGTCTATTTCTGGATACTATTAGTAAACCTCCCTCGGGCACAGACTGATTCAGCATATACACTGCAGCACACTCGATGCAGTTTACTTGTTTATCTTCGGGTTTATTATAAGAATCCCTATTAGCTGACGCCATGACAACCAGCAGGCCTTCCTGGGGTCAGAGAGTTTATAACACAAGCCATCATATTATCAGCTGACGCCTTGACACTCAGCATGTCTTCCTGGGGTCATGAGAGTTAATAACACGAACCACGCCAGGGGTGTCTGACTCGTTTGAGGTCGTGGTTCGTCATAGACCAAGTGCTACATCATTGGGGCCGGACAGAAGAAAAACACTTCTGATACAATTCTTCACAAAGTTGACCTGCTAATTGGTTGCAACTTTCCCTGTGGGTATCGAATAGAAATGTAATAATTTGTTCTGTTTCAACCTTTCCTGTATTTGTCATGGACATCTTGCAAGTGGAGGTTAGCAGTTTTTTAATCTTTCTTCTGAATTATTAAGGGCTAAGTTGCCTTGTGCTGCATCTAGTGTTGGATGATTTGAATATTGGGGAGAACACCCAATATTTTATGAACACAACACACAGTTTTGTGCCTTCGGTTTTGGGTAGGCTAACCCTGATGATGTTGTGATTTCCACCGAAACGCACTCACCTGTTTGTCTGAATTCTAACCAACCCGGCGGCCACTAGTTTCAACCCCCTGTTTCACACAGAGGCCAACAGTAAGTATCCAAACGACCACAACATTGAGAAATACCAACATATACGATCGCAGCAGCGCCGCTGGAATAGTGTGATGCATTGATAGAAGGTGGTAAGCTTTATGAATCCCTGTGGGTGAATCCAGCCTCTGCTCCTGACCCATCTTAACCTGGCAGGAGCGGTCGACTGCCACACAGCGTCTTGTCCGCGAGCCAGCTCCATTGTTACTGCTCTCGCCTCGGTTATGGTCAGGTCAGCAGTGTTATCTAGCACGTCTTGTGATAGAACACTGCATCTATCTGTCTATCTGTCCGTTTGTCTGTCCGTGTCTGTCAGTCAGCCCGCCTGCTTGCCAGCCCTCCTGTCAATCAGTCAGTCAGTCGACTGACTAAAATGTGTACGTGTTTGCTAAGTCCTTATTTTCCATCTGCATAAACATTGCGGCAATGATTATTTATCATAATATTCCCGGCCTGTCCAAAGGGGTTAAATGTTCCGACGGCACTGCAGTAAAATCGGTTTATTTGCTGCACTAAAAATGAGCTCCTCTCTCGCCCACCGCGGTAACCTTTAGCTGACGCACACACACCGATTTATGGGAGGAAATAAGGAAAATAGCTGTGTGTGTGTTTAGAGATAGAGAGGCCATGCACGTGCGTGTATAGAGAGATAGTATGTGCGTGTGTTTAAAAATAGAGAGACAATGCGTGTGCGGGTATAGAGAGCGTTTGTGTGTGTGTGTGTGTGTGTGTGTGGAGACAGAGAGTGTCTGTTAGTGAAGAGGGAGAGAGAGACTGTGTATATGAGTGACGGTTTGGCTATTTAGAGTGAAAGTGTGTGTTTGTGTGTGTGCGAATTTGTAGAGAGGGTGTGTGTGTGTGTATTTGTAGAGAGCGTTTGTGTGTGTGTGTGTGTGTGTGTGTGTGCGTGTGTGCGTGTGTGTGTGTGTGTGTGTGTGTGTGTGTGAAGTGAGGTTGTTCTCTACCAAGGTGACAGGGGAGAATATAAACAGACAGCCTGGCTAAATTGCTTCTCCTAACTTCATGTAGTTGAATATGTAGTCCTGGACACCTGCAGACTCACTGTCCCCTATAGCATGTTGGCTTTTTATCTAGCTCTCGGCCTGCCTGTCCGTCCGTCTGTCTGTCTTCCTGTCTGTCCGTCTTAATTTCTGTCTCCTTGCCAAGTTCCTCCAGCGATCTCTCTCTCCTTTTTTTGTGCTGATGTCAGGTGCTGCTCTCTCCCCCCCCCCCCCCCCCCCCCCCCCCCCCGCCCCCCGCCCCGGGGGCCGTTAGGCCTGACCGACCTACTGCCCGGGAACATGTCCCTGTGTCAAGGTGTCACCGGGCGAGAGACACCCACGCCAACAGGGGGAGCGAGAGGGAGAGAGAGAGCGAGAGACACCAACACCAACAGGGAGAGAGAGAGGGAGAGAGAGAGATACATCTTTCATGCAGAAAATAAAGAGTTAGTGAGAGATGGGGATAAAGAGAAAATCACCATCTTCCAGCTGGGAGCTCAACATTTGCTGCTTCAAATACCCGACAGAAAACTATGAGCAGACTTGAGCACAGTTCAGCTTCTAGTTTGGCCCCAAACTCATTTTAGATTTTACTTTATTATACCCAGATGCAAAAGGGCTAAATTTAGATTGATCTTTACATAGAATATGTATGAATAATCTTAAGTCAAACATGGTTTGCAGTTGAGGTCATGACATTGCAAAGCATATAATATTTGACAATATTTCAATAAATTGTCATGTTAACATTGTTTTGAATACTTAATTGTGTGTCACTGCATGCTTATTTTCTTTCAAATACTTCATGTTCATGTGTTGCATTAAAAATATGTGGAAGAATGTTCATTTCGTGCCAGGTGCAAAATAATAGATGAATATAACCATACTGATCGTGAACATTTTATATGAATACACTGAAGCTACTGTTTTAATTTAAATCACGTTTTTACAATTGACTTGATTTGACAGAGAAATTCCAATGGGAAGCATCGTTAGTTACCATAATCAAAGCAAGATTAGATTCAATATGAACTATATGTTCTAACCCCTATGTTAATCAAGGACAATATTCATTTATTCATATTCACTGTTTTACATTTAACACATTCTGCACATTATGTATAACATAGCTAAATATAAAATAGGAAATGTTACAAAATCAATAAAAAAACCCTCCCTATGTAATATGTAAGAATCGATATGCATATAAAATATGGGAAACTGAACATCTTGCAGAAAAAAGTAAGCAAATAATGTCCGGAGGAAATTTAAATGAAGTTTCTCTCTCGGTATATCTTTCCTTAACATTACCATTCTCACTCTCGGTGGGAATTCTTCTCAGATAATTAAAAATACATTCTGATGAACCACATACACACACGCACACGCGCACACAATCACGCACACGCACAAACACACTTTCCAAATCCTTGCAGACTGTGATGTAACTAGTGACCTTTGGATGTGTCAACATTTGCATTTACACGGAAGCTAGGGCCGAATTAATTTACCTTTTAGATAGCCTGGAAGGGATAGTGAGAGAGACTTCCTGGAAGTTTGTGTGTGTGTGTGTGTGTGTGTGTGTGTGTGTGTGTGTGTGTGTGTGTGTGTGTGTGTGTGTGTGTGTGTGTGTGTGTGTGTGTGTGTGTGTGTGTGTGTGGGGGGGTGGGGGGGTGGGGGGGTGGGGGGGTGGGTGTCGCTGGATTAAAGAAACTAAAAGATTGAGAAGAGTATTTAGATTGAGAGGAAGCAAAGAAAAACAATTACATTGAAATTGAGAGCGAAGGAAGTGAGAGGTCATGAGGCCATGCCAATAATTAAGAATTTGAAATCCTCTTTTCATCACTAGAGAGAACGATGCATATGTTTCTTAGATACAGAAGGAAATAAGCTATTCCATTCATCAATGTACTGTATATCTCAACACAGACTCAACTAATTTAAAAGACACAGGCCCTCTTTTCGGAACAGATGGTCTCGATTTCACATTAAAGGAGAGAGAGGTCACCTTCTCCATGTCTTCAAAGTTATCATCAACTGTTCCTTTCGCTTTTGGAACAAAACTCTTGGTCAGCAAAGATGGGAAATACTTACATAATAAATACAACATTTGTTTTTTAAACAGTATGAATATTCCTACCGTACGTAGGCCTACACACATTACCAGGCTATCGAATAACACCTACACACACACACACACACACACACACACACACACTGTGGCATCCCGCCACGTGGTCCTCGGCCTGGACGGGCCCGGGGTACCGTGGAGGACGGGGTGTACCACCCCCACCCACCAGCCGGCGATGAAGAGCAGCCCTTTCGGCACCCCAATCAGGGTGATTGGGGACACCTGGCCGAAAGCACCGGAGCCATCTTAAAAGGAGGACCAGCACAGCACAGCACGGCTCGGGAGACCAGGAACAAGGACGTAGGAAGCGCTCTGGTCCACGAGCGGCTAGAGGCTCACGGAGACCCTAGGGACCGCGTCTTCATTGTATGATTTAAGTTGTCTGCAATAAATGCCTGCCATGGCTAAAAACCCTACGCAAAGCGAGTTTTATAAGTGGATTCCGGCTCGACCGAGCACCGGGAGACCACAACACGCACGCACGCACGCACAAACACACGCACGCACGCACGCACGCACGCACGCACGCACAAACACACACACACACACGCACGCACAAACACACGCACACACGCACAAACACACGCACAAACACACGCACGCACGCACAAACACACGCACAAACACACGCACAAACACACGCACAAACACACGCATAAACACACGCACACACGCACAAACACACGCACAAACACACGCATAAACACACACGCACAAACACACACGCACAAACACACACGCACTTTTAAGGAGTTTTTCACCCGCTCCGTATCCTTGCTTGCCGCAACAAGTTTGTGCGGCGTGCTTGTTGTTTTGTTTCCGGTGTAGCTAGATCTGGCATGGTGTTGTATTTCTAGTTGTTGCTAGACAGCAGGTGAAAAAACTACAACCTTTGCCAAGCCAAAAGAGCAATAATCGCGCAATGAGATAATTAACGCCGTTAAAATTGGTTAGCGTTAAAGCCGTTAATAACACGTTAAACTGACAGCTCTAACATTTGGTCTTATGTACCCCGATAACCCCATCAGTAGGTCTGTAGTACCCCAGTTATCCACAGTAAACCGACATTGTTTTCCTTTCCTTGTGGTCAAAGCGCTTAAAATGAAGAGGTGAGGTGGACATTTCTGTTTCTGGACTTACAACGGACATATATAATATTTAACAAATGTTTCACAATTTAAGTTCCATTTCAGGATGATTGGGGTCCAACAGTTCTGTCAAAAGACAGTTGGTTGCGTCCAACTTCCCAGCTCAACACACAGGAGACTTCATCAACACCTCAGTACGTTCACCCCGGCTTTCTTCCCCCCCCGATTCAGACTGGGAAAAACACCAAGGACGTCTGACAATACAGGCTCAACTGTTTACTTTTTTTTGGCCTCATCCGTCCTCCCTTTGCCAAATATTTTGTACATTCCTCGATATAAAAAACATCATAGCAAAACAAACTATTCTTATTTTTAAAACGATTAAAGGCAGGTCGTTCGCTGCCAGTTGGAGTTCAAAATAAAAAGCACTGTGAAAAAGCAAAATCGACTGCAGCAGAAAGTATGCCTCTTCTCTCACTCACTGTGTGAGGCGCTCGGCCGATCGATTATCAAGTTCTCGCTCTCAAAAATTGATATAAAATGGATGTTGACCTCTGACCTCAAAACCTCTGGTGACCTCTGGTGTGCTCTGAGGATCTTAATGAATGCCAAATCAATGGCGGGTTCTGGGGGGGGGGGGGGGGGTAGGGGGGGGGGGGTTGGGGTGAAAGTCCGGCTGGGTCATGTGTTGACGGAGCGTGTCAGTACTATAACACTATATATTGTGTGCACCACAAAGAAAACATAAAATATAATAATGCAGTGTTATCTGTTGGAGAAAATGTGTCTCAAGTGTACAGAGCGAAGGATAAACTTTATTTTCTCTCTTTTAAAACGGGGCGAGAGGCGTATCGGAATGGGGGGGGCCGTGGCCGTGACCATGTTGACCTGTCAGGCGTGAGTCAGCATCCCATAATGGAGGAGGAGGAGGAACCACCTGACTGATGGGAAATGCATGATCGAAGGCGGAGGCGTCTGCAGAAGCGTGCAGTGGTGGATCGGTCTGCTAATTTCACACCGTCCCTGCTGTGTGTATCCCTCTCTCCCTCTTCCTCTCTCTGGGGTTCTACCACTCTCTACCTCTTCCTCTATCTCTCTCTCCCTCTCTCTGCTAAATCTATACCTCCCTCCCTTTCCCCTATCTCTCTCTCTGCTGTTTCTATCCCTCTCTCCCAATTCCGAAATCTCTCTCTCTGCTAAATCTATCCCTCTCTCTCCCTCTTCCTCTCTCTCTCTACTTCTGACTCTCTCTCTCTCTGTTTTGCTGCATTTTCTATTACTCTGTCTCTGTCTCTCTCTGCTTCTAGCTCTCCCTCTCTCCATCTCTCCCTCTCTCTCGTTGTCTCTCTATCCCTATCTCCCTATCTCCCTGTCTCCCTATCTCTCCCTCTGCTGTTCTACTGCTCTTGTCTCTCTCTCTCTCTCTCTCTGTCTCTGTCTCTGTCTCTGTCTCTGTCTCTGTCTCTGTCTCTCTCTCTCTCTCTCTCTCTCTCTCTGTCTCTCTCTCTCTGTCGCCTGTAGCTCCCCTTTCACACACACACACACACACACACACACACACACACACACACACACACACACACACACCACACACACACACACACACACACACACTCTTACCTTCCATCACTCCTCCCTCCATCCCTCTCTCCCTCCCTCTCTCTCTCCTGCCTCTTTACTGAATGTATAGCAGTGGCACTTTATTGGTACCCATTAGTGTTAGCATTTTGGGCTAATAATTTATTACACAGGCTTTGGTCCTATTCATATTTAATGGTCATCGAATGCATTGTTGCTAATACAATAGACCACCTAAGTGTTAAGCATAATTTCCCTGCTTTCTAAATCACTTCCTTTTTTTTGCACTAATGGCAAATATAAATGTTTTTTGTCTATAAATATACTTTTGCCCTTTAAAATATGCATAGCAGGGATATTAGAAAGACACACAATGTGGTGAACTCTATGTTGAGCGCATTCTCTGGATTGTGCAGGGTACGTTTATAAAACAGGTTTTTGCCAACACACGCCTGCTTCAAACAAAAGACATTGTCAAATGTTGAAGTATGAAAGGCCGTTTTTATTTTATTATCTATACATTTTTCACTTTAAAGCTTTAAAACGGTTCAGGAACTTGTTATTCAAAATTTCAGACGTATTCATCAAAGTTACTTCAATAAATTAGACAAATTTGATTAAATGTAACAATTCATTTGTGTGTCTTTTGCCTCTTACCTGGCAAGGACATCAAGTTTTCAAGGCAGAAAACATACACACAAAAAAATGTGTGTATGTCTTTGTGTGTGTGTTTACCTTTCTACACAGTGTTGTGTTGTCGCTCTTACATGTGTGACCAATGCATTATTTGATCTATATAATGAACTTGTTAGAACATACTTTTGTTGAATCTGAGAGAAAACACCATGTTGAAGATAACAAGTGTGTTATCTTCGCAAACAAAGTAGATTTGTTCTCGTTGTTAAATCAACCACGACGCTCCCAAATGCCAAACCATGACGACCCAAACCACCGTGACTTTTAATTTAAAAAGACACAAACCCTCAATTGTACATTACCAAAATAATAAAAAAAAACGCTTTTCATTTCATTTCATGTTTCTTTCTGCTCAATACCCCAAACTGCGGACGCTGTCTCAGGTGCCAACGGCGCACACAGAAAGTCTGATCATAATAATCATAGTGAAATCACTTTCATGAGGAAAAAATTGGAGGACAAATTGGTGGAACGATGTGAATGAGCCAGACGTCTGTAAGAGGGAATAAAGAGTGTTGAGGAGGAGGAGGAGGAGATGGGTAGGGGTAGGGGGTAGGGGGGCTCTGCAGTCGGCAGATCGATAGCAATAGACACTTAAGTGATACAGCTGGGATCCTCCCTGAGTTTTATCCTTCAACCCTCAGAGTTCACTCTTTTGTTCAGATGTTCGTCCTCTCCTGAAGAGTTCAGATGGAGCTCCTCTTCTGTTTAAAAACAAAACAGCGCCACACAACTTCCTTGCAGCTGCCCGCGTTCTGAAGTGCACGGCGTGTGATGTGCTGTTTTTGTTTTGTGTTTTCAACTTGTACGGTGAAATGTGTTGTGGGTGTGTGTATCCATTGTATTGTATCTAATGTATTTCTGACACTTTTTGAATTTTGCTTAGCTCTTTGTGAGCACTTTCTGGAAAGGTGCTGTATGAATAAATATATAAATACATTGGTCTCCCTCTCTGCTCCCTCTTGTCTTCTATTATCTGTCCAGGAGTAGATTTAGAAGACCACAGAGTAGATATAGACTGATGTACCACTGAAATG
>NC_082394.1:1855144-1915144 GCF_031168955.1 Gadus macrocephalus
GAGCTCAGTGATAAACCCTCTGGACCGGGCTGCTTGGATGGCTGGAAACCCCTCTCTTTCTCTCTCTCTCTTTCTCTCTCTCTCTTTCTCGCTCTCGCTCTCTCTCGTTCTCTCTCTCGTTCTCTCTCTCTCTCTCTCTCTCTCTCTCTCTCTCTCTCTCTCTCTCCCTCTCATTCTTCCTCGCTCCATACCTCTCTCTGTCACTGTCCCTCCTTCCCTCCCTCCATCCCTCTCTCTCACCATACCTGTCCATCACCACTCACTCCCTTCCTCTCTCTCTCTACCTCTCACTCTACCCCCCTTCTCTAAGCCTCTATTGCCACACATAATAGCCTGCCCAGAACATCTGGGAGCAGGAGGTGGAGAATAGGGGTTGTTTCTGCAGGAGAGCCCAGGGTAGGAGCTTCCAACTCGGGCTGGCCAGGGGAGGGGTGATGGGGTTGTTCTGGAAGACTGTCCTGGTCCCCCCATGCATCAAACACAACAAAACGCTGGACGTTGGAGGGATGTTGAACACGTGTCGCTGAAGCTCCAGGGAGAGAACCAGGAGGGGGAGGAGGGAGAGAGTTGGAGGGGGGAGAGGGAGGAGGGAGAGAGTTGGAGGGGGGAGAGGGAGGAGAGGGATGGGGAGGGGAGCAGAGGCAGAGGGATGGATAGTAAGAATGAAAAGAGAAACAGAGACAGACAAGAGAGGAGACGTACTGTG
The DNA here is from genome assembly GCF_031168955.1 of Gadus macrocephalus. Lineage (NCBI taxonomy): Eukaryota > Metazoa > Chordata > Actinopteri > Gadiformes > Gadidae > Gadus > Gadus macrocephalus. The sequence continues at coordinate 1,855,851 of NC_082394.1, forward strand.
AGAGAGAGGGAGAAAGAGCCAGGGAAGAGATGGAGAGAGTGAGGAGTAGAGAAGGGAGGGAGAGAGAGAGGAGGAGAGAAGGGAGGGATAGAGACAGGAGAGAGAGGCAGAGAGAGAGAGAGAAAGATAGCAAAGAAGTGTGATCGGTAAAGAGCGAAAATGAGAGAAAATAATGGGGGCTGCAGCTCCCTGTTCTCTGGGCTATTTTTACCTGCAGACCGAATGTAATTTGGAAAACTCACATCAGTTCATCGCTGAGTAAGTAGGTAAAGCGTGAACACATGGACCAACGCGGAACAGAGAGGCAGCCCTGTGGGGAATACTCTGAACTACGTGTAGTCTACCTATACACTGGTTCCCTCCGGAATACAATCATAGTACCACAGAGAGGTCGATTCACTGAATATGAAAGGATTTTCTTTGCTTAACATGAGATGGATATGGAGAGCGAGTGAATAAAGTGATTCAGGAAGGACTCCCAACAACAATCATCGGGCGGCTTTGCTTTGTTTCGTTTGATGTTTCTAATTGACCTCTTCTATAGTTTATCCACTGAAACGGTTCTCAGTGGGTGACGCACCAAGGCTCCGAACCTTTATCTGGACGTTGCTTTTCAAACCTTGAGTGTGCAGTCAAGGTTTTCCATTCCCCATCTCTCTCTCCCTCTCGCTCTCTCACTCTCTCTCTCTCTCGCTCGCTTGCGCTCTCTCTCTCTCTCTCTCTCTCTCTCTCTCTCTCTCTCTCTCTCTCTCTCTCTCTCTCTCTCTCTCTCTCTCTCTCTCTCTCTCTCTCACACTCATGCTCTCGCTCTCCTTTTTGCCATGGACTCTGTGAGAGTGGACATTGCACTCTTACACAAACGCACGCACACACACACACACACACACACACACACACACACACACACACACACACACACACACACACACACACACAGAGACAGACACACACACACACACACACACACATACACACACACACACACACACACACACACACACACACACACACACACACACACACACACACACACACACACACACACACACACACACACACAGACACACACACAAATGTACCTACCATGCATAATCAGAGAACATAATCGGATTTCTCCTGTTAACCACATTATTTTACCTATTATTTCAGGCTCCACTGGAACTATGCGATGTGGTTGAGCAGTGCCTTGTGTGACAGTGAGTCCCCTCACTGTTACAACGAGTTGTTTGACCTCTGCGATGAACCTGTGTCCTGTTTTTATGTCCTTGGAGAAGGGTATTTCTACCTCTCGCTGGGGATGGTGAATAGACATTTTATGTATATGTATTCAAACTAACGAGAATAGGAGGATGCTGTTATAATTTCCCATTTTTAATATGTGACAAAAATCCATTTTGAGTCATAAATCTTATTTAGCTTATTTTAAGCAGTGTCTTCAAATTGCGATAACAGCAATTACTCAGAGTCAATCTATGGCAAGATCATACCAAGGGTATGGCTACTCCCACCTGTATCTCATTCTGATTTGTTTCGTCCAGAAAACCAGAAACCGTCGGATAGTCTCTATATTTTAGCATGAATGACGTTGCTGTTGTTAATGAGGTCATACATAGAGGATTTAATTCCAGCACCGTGTCAGAAATGCGCAACCATTCCTTTTTTATCCGTGGAGTGCTGGCGCCCTCTGTCGGCCAAGCGGAGTTACAACGGCCACAAAACTGAAACACTGCTGGATGTAATCGTATGGTAAACATGCGATATATTATTTTCACAAATCACCTTGGATATTTAAAAGCTTGCTACTATATATATTTTTTTATAGTTTTTACCTATTTATTTCGCATTTTAACCGCTATCCGAATCATTGTGTTGCGGGCCCTTTAATTTTGTTACGTCGCCTTGGTTACAGCCAGGAAGTGTTGTGCGGTAAACAGAAAGCGCGTCTTTACTTGGGGAATTTACCAAAACGTAGCTCTTAAACATTGCCCCAGCTGACCTCCAAGAGCAGACACTACCGTCGTTCAACAAGAGGCAAGTACATTCACACACACACACCTTCTGTACGTCGGTGCAATGCCATTAGCTCACCCTTGTATTAGCCCGGTTGCTAATTTGGTTTGATGTCCATGCAGTCTTCTACAAGCAATGTCGTGAAATCTGCAAAATAAAAAAGCGTGTGTTAATGGGGGTGCATGCGTTGTCACTGGTTACTGCTGTAACGGGAGCGCTGTCCATGGTGCTAGTCTCGTTTCTCTTCAACGCACTAGCGCAGTGAACGGCGCAGAGGTTGTATTTTCACATACAACCCATTTACGCTGGCGATGGCGCTGGTGCCTCTTTACCGCACAAGCATAGTGGACGGGACGAAGGAGGATATATGTGTTGTCACGGGTTACCGCTGTGCTCGGCTGTAACGGGAGCGCTGTCCATGGTGCTGGTCACTGTCTCTTTACCGCACAAGCATAGTGGACGGCACGTTAAAGAGGGTGTATGTGTTGTGCTGGTTACCGCCGCGTTCCGCTGTAACGGGAGCGCTGTGCATGGTGCCGGTGCCTCATTGCTATCAAGTCAAGACAGGAACTGTGTGTTTCAATACTGAGGAGTTCAAACACAAATGCTGAGGAGTTCAAAAACAGTGACAGTGTTTTTGATGTTTTTCTTGAATACATTTTTATTGCATTTTCAGTTTTTAGGGATTATTTATTAATTGTAGCTTGTTAAAGCTAATGTTTTGCATGCCTTATGTTTTTCACTATCTGAGTCTGTAAAATGAACACTTTTCATTTGAATAATTTTAAGTTTTACGACTCGGATGAACTCTAGAGATGTGAGAGTAATATAATAGGCATTGCAACTTGAGCTGAAAAAACTCAATAGTACCTCAAAATAAAATTCAATCTTCAATCGTACCTCAAAATAAGATTCTATCCATCCCCAACTAGGATCAGGATGAGCGAGAGCAGTGACCTCACAGACCATGTGACCTGCACCATCAAGGCTTCTGTGAACCTACAGATCGGCGACACCAAAACAGAGATTTCCCAGTCGGGTGTGTCCGTGGTCGACATCAACCTGCCCTTCGGAAAGACTGTCAATGTAAGTGACCCCTTGCGCCCCTGTTGGCTCTGTTTCTTACACCATACAGGGTACTGATTATTAAATCATTCAAAGATTGCATCAAGGATGCCTACAGGTCAGCTGTTGAGATTTGGGCATCAAACCCAGTTCCTTTAGACTGGAAGCCGATCACCCCAACCACTAGACTGTTCTACACCCCCCTTCTAAAATATGTAATTGAATTTGTTTGATTTCGGGGATCAGGCTGTCTTGACCCATATACCGATTCCCTAAAATGGTTAGATGTGTGTGCCGATTTTCTTTGGCTCCTGCATTATTTATTGGATGACGGTTGTTGCGATCTGGGTTAGCACTGATTAGCTGAGTTCTCTGTAGCCAGCAGCAATCAATCAATTCAACTTTATGCATAAAGCATTTATATTTCATATTCATGCAGCAGTAAAACAAATGCTTAACAAGGGAAACAACACAACAAGAAAAATAAACAAAGTTTAGGGCTTAGAAAATAACAATGCAATTAGATTCACGGAGATGCATTTGAGAGGGAGAGGGAGAAACAGGATAACACTTGATCGGAGGAAAACTTTAAAATATTAAAGCCACACGTACTTGAATGCAGCTGTCCTCATCGTAGGCCATGTTTCATGTTACTGTTCTTAGTTTCCTGAAGTTTCCGTTATACAAGACACAAGTCCCACCATGGTCTAATGGATTTCGGTCACTGACCTACTTTTGCAGCGTTTAGGTCTAATTAAAAATAATTTCCAATGAATTGTTGAACCTAATTAATTCATCTGACTGGATCTTCAAAGGATTATGCCCAGGGCCGGCTTCCGCTCAAAAAATAATAATCTATATTCGGCGGGCCTCGTTAAATGGTAATTAAGCGATTTAACAGACTGGGGGGTTTGAAGGGGTTGGTGCGAGGCTGATATGGACTGCAGGCCTGCTACACTGTGGGTCCTGTTTATCTTCTAATGAGACAGAGCCCCGGGTTACTGAAATTTAACTTTCACATTACCCTGGCCGTCGATGAGTGGGAAGATTCCTTTTTACGATCATATACACACAAAACCATCCAAACTAATTTGAAACAGCCTCGTCATCCAATTCGAGAGGGTGACGACGCTCCCGGTGGGGATTGTGAGTGAGGCGTGGCTCAAGACCCACACTACAGACCTCTGTTCTCTCCTGTGGTCTGCTGCTTAAACACGAACACGCACAGCAGCTTTACAACAACTGTGGCAGAGTTTCTTTATGCAGGCACGGGGTCTCCCTCTGGTACGCCCACAGGAAGGCTGTGGTCAGGATGGTTCAAAGTGAAAGAGGTGCTTGGAGCCTTCACTATTAGACTCCTCAGCTCCCTCATTTGTTCTGTGTCACCATGCAGCTACCGATGTTTACATCTGTACAATGTTTATAGTTATTAAGAATCATATTAATTGATTAATATAATTCCATATAATACCGTTTGATTGGCCGGGTGTTAAGCCAGGCGTGCCTGGTAATGCATTGTTCATTGTAAAAATAGGGTTTGAGTGTGTGATATAATGTGATACTGATACTGTATGTCAGATTATTTAGCCAGTGTTGCATTCCAGAACACTGAATGGTAGAATTTAAATGCTGGATTCCGGTGGTGTACCCCTCGCATGCGGGGAAAAAACAAAGTCCCCAACCATAAAGCTGAAACTTTTCGCAGTTTGCTGACCATTTGGGTAAGTAGCCATTGCTGAGGCTAGCAGGTTCACTGAAACAGATCAGGGGGGTCTTGGGGGCCATGCCCCGAGCCTGCAGAGCCAAAGGGAGCTGTGGGTTTTCACGAGGCTGCTAGGCTGGCAAAAACGTGTGTGTCCTCTTTTCACTCATTACTGGGTAGAATTGCTGATTTCTCGCCATAGGAACATTGCAATAATTGAATATGCAGTGAACCTGAGACAGAGCCCTGAGTGCTTGTCACATGGGGATTAAACTAATGTCTGATAGTAATGGGTGATGCCACAGCGATTTGAGGAAATACTCTGCCATTAAACCCAGTTTTAACTAACGCAGCAATTTCTCTGTGTGCAGAGATTAAGTTTAGCCAGATGGAAAACATCTCCTTGAAGAACTACTAACAGTTCTGTATTCAGATAGAGGACATCACCTTTAAGAACAACTACTGTACTGTGTTTATATATATTGAAGACATCACCTTAAAGAACTAGCACTGTACTGTGTTTATGTATATCGAAGACATCACCTTTAAGAACTACCTCTGTCCTGTATTCAGATCGAGGACGTCACCTTTAAGAACTACTACTGCATTGTGTGTATTCAGATCGAGGACGTCACCTTTAAGAACTACTACTGTATTGTGTGTATTCAGATCGAGGACGTCACCTTTAAGAACTACTACTGTATTGTGTGTATTCAGATCGAGGACGTCACCTTTAAGAACTACTACTGTATTGTGTGTATTCAGATCGAGGGCGTCACCTTTAAGAACTACTACTGTATTGTGTGTATTCAGATCGAGGACGTCACCTTTAAGAACTACTACTGTATTGTGTGTATTCAGATCGAGGACGTCACCTTTAAGAACTACTACTGTATTGTGTGTATTCAGATCGAGGACGTCACCTTTAAGAACTACTACTGTATTGTGTGTATTCAGATCGAGGACGTCACCTTTAAGAACTACTACTGTATTGTGTGTATTCAGATCGAGGACGTCACCTTTAAGAACTACTACTGTATTGTGTGTATTCAGATCGAGGACGTCACCTTTAAGAACTACTACTGTATTGTGTGTATTCAGATCGAGGACGTCACCTTTAAGAACTACTACTGTATTGTGTGTATTCAGATCGAGGACGTCACCTTTAAGAACTACTACTGTATTGTGTGTATTCAGATTGAGGACATCACCTTTAAGAACTACTACTGTGCCTTTGTGAGCGTGCGGGTCCTGAAGCGGACCCGGGGTCAGGAGGCCCAGTGGTCCACGGCCCTCAGGGACCTCCCTCTCATGGAGAACCCCCACACCGAGGCCGGGTCGCAGGACTACTACTCCATCCACCGGGACCAGGTGGGTACACTGAGAGACAGGTAGTCTCTCAGTGACCATACACTACATTCAGGGACCAGGTGGGTACCTGAGGTACAGGTAGACACAGTACACACATACACTACATTCAGGGACCAGGTGGGTACCTGAGGTACAGGTAGACACAGTAAACAGGTACACTACATTCAGGGACCAGGTGGGTACCTGAGGTACAGGTAGACACAGTACACACATACACTACATTCAGGGACCAGGTGGGTACCTGAGGTACAGGTAGACACAGTAAACAGGTACACTACATTCAGGGACCAGGTGGGTACCTGAGGTACAGGTAGACACAGTACACACATACACTACATTCAGGGACCAGGTGGGTACCTGAGGTACAGGTAGACACAGTAAACAGGTACACTACATTCAGGGACCAGGTGGGTACCTGAGGTACAGGTAGACACCCTACACACATACACTACATTCAGGGACCAGGTGGGTACCTGAGGTACAGGTAGACACCGCACACAGGTACACTACACACAGGGAACAGGTGGGTACCTGAGGTACAGGTAGACACAGTCAACAGGTACACTACACAGAGGGACCAGGTGGGTACCTCAGATAGATAATGCAGAACGTTATGCAGCCTATGCTGCTACTATTTATACATGTAATAAACAAGCACGCACACACACACCCACACGCGTACACACACACACACACAAACGATTAAACAATTCTTTAAACATGGCATACTGCTTTGGTTCTTAATTGAATGAATTTGTGTGTGTGTGTGTGTACGTGTGTGTGGGTGTGTGTGTTTATTTCATGTTTAAATACTGATCCGCAGGCTGCATAATGTTCTGTGGATTTTCACATACATTCTTCAATTTAATCTTCTAATGAGCTCAGCAGCCTTGAAGGAAAACACGTTCCTCTGACATGAAAACAGATCCTCCTTCGTCTGAATGCATTAACAGAGATCAGTCTCCAGGGTTTGATGGAGCAGTGCTCTCGGTTGTTGATCCGGTTTCTTGTTATTTCAACCAACGCAGCAGAAGAGTCTGAGGAACAACAGATGAACACCAGATCGACCGATGGAACCTCTCATCCACAGCCCCCCGTTCATTATGCAGCCCCGCTTCTTGACGATGTCACTTCCAGCCTGAAATGTGTTGGGTTCGAACCCCACTGTCCACAGTCTACCTGTACACTTACCCCTGCTACTTATTGACTCATGCGTCATACACTGTGAGCCACTTTGATTCAAATCTTCTCGGGAACACGGAGATACCCTTTGAGTGTTGCTGAAATCCACACGACACATCAATTATGTGCATGAATCTCATCCTAAACCAACCGATCTGTAAACCCACTCCGCTGGGGCTCAGCCAGATGAGAGCGTGTGAAACGGATTCATTCGCCCACATGGAAGAAGTCCAGTGAAGGGAGCATCAAAGCCGTACGCCTCCTCCGCCGAGCGTCGTGTAACAGCTGGAGATCACAGCTGGAGATTCCTGAGAGGTTCTCTCGTCGAGGAAACATCTCACAGCCCTCGCGGCCTCCGAGCTGTCGGTTCTTCTCGGTTGTCTCCCATCTCAAACAGAAGCTCTGTTGGCCGTCTAGAGCGGCAACAACGAGAGCACTATTTTGCTTCGGTTCGGTTTGTGTGCGGGGGTTTTCTAACACACAACGGTTCTGTTTATTATGTGTTCTAAATGCAAATGTGGTGGTCCAGACGGAGAATGGTGTTTTTGATCTTTGTTTGGTTATTTTGGTGGGGGTGTGATCGTTGTTTCCAAGTCAAAGAGAGTTTTAAATTGTCTCGGGCTTCGTGTTGGTGTTTTCATAATCGACACGTCCTCCCCTTTCCGCAGTGTCGCTGTTTGTTACCTGTGGTTTTAGTCTGACATCGTGCCAACCTTTTGTTTCCCTGCACTCCTCCTGAAGACTAGAGGGGGGAGGACGACGCAGAGAAGAGAGACGTCTTTGTTTGTAACATAATAACAGGGTAATTTCAAACGGGATTTGAACTTAATATCAAGCAGAGACTGAGTAAAAAAAAGAACTCAAATAATGTTTTCTCTCACAGGGGTCTGTCTTTGCTGCTTTGTGGAAGGGGGAATGAAAAATGGGTTCTGTAACTGCTGCTGGCCCCACTGCCGAGCTGCTCTGTCTCACTAGCGATTAGATTTAGTGTCAGTTTATCGGCACTGTCTCTGGCACAGTGTTACTGAAGTATCCGCGGTTATCGTTATGGCTTCTTACTGAGATTCTGGCCGAGCAAGAGTCCGTAGTACGGCGTGAATACCAGTAGATCTGTTGAACTACACAGACATCGAGGATGAAACACTGACTGAGTCCATGGCAGGGTTTCACACACCTTGGGGTTGGGACCCGATGTGGGGTTGGCTCGGTGTGACTATGAAGTGCCCTAGACGAAACAGAATGCTTACTGATTTGTTGCCACAAGAAAACTACTGAGTGTGGAGAGATGTGAAGACAGCCACTGGGACATTGATATTACTGGTAGAAGTTGTTTGGTGTGGAAACGATGGGGAAGAAAGCTGATGCACAGAAATGGAAGATGTTTGGGTCACAAGGATTTTGAGAGCTGAAAACTGGGTCTTGGGCAAAGAACTTGGGAATCACGGTGCTATGGAATTACTGTTGTTTATAACCTAAGGGTTGCGACTATTGGGTTGATAGTGGAAGATCATTTAAGATGCGCTTATATCGATCAGATGAAGGAGTCTGATCTAAAGATGGTTTATATTGCCCTAGATGAAGAAGTCTGATCTAAATAGTGTTTCTATTGATCAGATGAAGGAGTCTGATGTAAAGAGTGTTTCTATTGGTCCAGATGGAGGAGTGTAATCTAAGGATTGTTTCTATTGGTCCAGATGAATGAGTCTGATCTGAGGAGGCTTTATACTGGTACGGACGAAGGAGTCTGATCTAAGGAGTGTTTCTATTGGTCCAGATGATGGAGTCTGATCTAAGGAGTGTTTATATTGGTGCAGATGAAGGAGTCTGATCTAAGGAGTGTTTCTATTGGTCCAGATGAAGGAGTCTGATCTAAGGAGTGTTTATATTGGTGCAGATGATGGAGTCTGATCTAAGGAGTGTTTATATTGGTGCAGATGATGGAGTCTGATCTAAGGAGTGTTTCTATTGGTGCAGATGAAGGAGTCTGATCTAAGGAGTGTTTCTATTGGTTCAGATGAAGGAGTCTGCTCTAAGGAGTGTTTCTATTGGTGCAGATGAAGGAGTCTGATCTAAGGAGTGTTTCTATTGGTGCAGATGCTGCTGGTGCCCGACGACGTGGTGTCAGTCAGACTCGTCCTGAGACAGCCCTCCTCAGCCTGGCTGACCTTTAACCTGGAAGACATCAAAATACACCCGCACACCCAACCGGTGAGCTTTGAATTGTCAACATAACCCTGAAGTCTGTGGTTTACATTGATCGCGCAAGAGGAACACCAGTTCAGTGGAGTCATGTTTGCTTCATTTGTAAAGCCCTTCAGTACACCACAGCTAGTTAAAGAAATCCAACTCTTCAGATTGCTTGGCTTATGGACGATTAGATTAGTAACGTTAACTATAAAACCAGTGTGTTTGTCAGCATAATATCATACTAAATGATATCATGCTAATCATACACATTTCATGACTAGATCAAAGTAATGGGCTAGTGATTATTGATTAACAATGAACACCCGATGAACAGTTTGTGACTCTCTCAACAGGCCCCTGTGAAAGAAGTTTCCGATTGGTTGTCGGATTTAACCCTCGTTGACCAACACCTGAATATGGAGGTAACAGGACATTGTGTACAGTTTGTGGTTGTGTGTGTGTGTTTGTTGTGTCCTTGTCTATTTGTGTTAAGATAAGGTGCACTTTATAAATCACAGAAAATTAATGTTGTTGTAACAATTGAGATACAGCCCAGAAAAAAAAAGTTCTTAAATAAAGAAGATTTGGAAAGAAAAAATATATATAAACGTTAAACAGAAATATTTCAAATTCCCAAAAATGCACAGGAAGTAAATGTAGATATGGCTCCTAGCCATATGACTGTATCCGCACCATTTGCGTCCCAAGCACCACCTTACGTACAAATCGAATAAGATAAAATAAGGTTTACTTTATTTTACTCTTTGCATGATCTCTCTTGTTTGGTTTGCTGCTCGTACACCTGCTGCCTTCCTCTGGGGACTAGTGTGGTGGTACCATCCGACCGTCTGACCGTCTGTGTCCGTCCGTCCTCAGGGCCTCCCGGACCCCCACGCCGTGTCGTCCAGCATCCAACAGATGTGGGCGTTGACCGAGGTGATGCAGACCAATCAGACCACCGCGTCCATCGGCCGCTTCGACGTGAGTCACGTGACGTGCGCGGCTGACGCTGATCGATCACCCAGCGTGCACCTGTCTCTGACCAGGGAGCATGTGTTGTGGGGACACAGAGTTTACCGTCACCTTCCAGGCACTGGGGCTGTTGAATCCATTAGGTTATGGAGATGTCATCAATATGTGGGCGGTTAAGCCCTTTGAGACTGTACCTGTGATTACAGTCTCAAAGGGCTCCATTGTGTACTTAAGGAGCACAATGGAAGCAGGGCTTTGGGCATTATGCCGCGTTTCCACTGCAGGGTGCGTTACGGTTCGGTACGCAAAGGTGCGGTACGGATTGCGTTTCCACCGCCAAAAGTGGGCGTGACCCGGACTGAGCCGTACACGTTTTGCCCTCGTTTTCAGTACTCCTCCGTTGGGGTACTGAAAACGAGACGAGACGCCTGAAAGGGTACCGGAAAATTCGAGCTACACACCCCCTCCGTTGATTGGTCGACAGAATCGTCACTTCCGGGCGACGTGGGGATAAAAACAAACAAACAGTAGCCTCGAGGTATTATTCTTTACAATGAACATGTCGCGTAAAACGCGTTTACATAGCTGCCGCGGCGATCGACATCCGGCCTACCATAAAGGGTACTGTCGGCGGTGGAAACGCGACCTCGGAACTGAGCTGGGCTATACCGCCGGACTGAGGCGAACCGAATCATACCGCACCCTGCAGTGGAAACGCGGCACAATTGTTGATTGTTGTTCAATAAAGTTTTCAATCAATCAATCAAAGGGTTATGCAAAAAAAATTCAATTTTATTTTATTTTGGTAAATGTATCTCTGAGTGACATTCAATATGGATTTCATACACTGGTTCAACCATTGGATTAGCACATCTGCAGCACCACGCCCCAAGCTAATGATGTCAGAGAAATCGCCCGTCAGATCAGAACTTTTTCGTTTTAAAGGTCACAAATTCTTCTCTGGTTAATTCCTGACACGGCAGTCTCCTTAACATTTCGCCGACATCCAGGAGACCCCTTCCTGCATGGGTCAGATCCTAAACTAGCAGATGTTTGCACGAACTTCATCCCATGTGGATGTGGGCGGAATGTGGCTCGGGAGGAAGAGCGGGTCAGCAGGTAACTGGAAGGTTGCTAGTTTGATCCCCGGCTCCTCCGAGCTGAGTGTCGAGGTGTCCCTGAGCGAGACGCCTCACCCTGACTGCTGCTGACGAGCCGGCTGTCGCCCTGCGTGGCTGACTCCGCCGTCGGCGTGTGAATGTGTGCATGAATGGGTAAATGTGTGGCAGTATTATAAACAGGCCCGCCGCTCCCTATACGCAGAGTACGCAGAGTACGCAGAGTACGCAGAGTATGCAGAGTATGCAGAGTACGCAGAGTACGCAGAGTACGCAGAGTACGCAGAGTACGCAGAGTACGCAGAGTACGCAGAGTACGCAGAGTGCGCAGGGCACCAGGTACCTGAGGGGGGCACCAAAAATTAAGGTTTGTAAAAAAAAAAAAAATACATTAATGAATCAAAAAAATATGTAAATTAGTTATGAAGAGGCCCACCGTTGTTTGTTCTCAATTGTATAACCTATCACTCAATTTCGGCAAATTAGATGTTTTTACCTAATATATGAAAAGGGGCTCCCCCCCCCCGCTCGCGTAGGGCACGGAAACGGCCAGCAGCGGCCCTGATTATAAAGCGCTTTGAGTGGCCACTGGTTCGAAAAATGCTGTCCGTTTACCATCTCAGCATGAATCCATGCTGAGACATCCTCTGTGTGTGTTGTCACGTAACAGGTGGACGGATGCTACGACATCAACCTGCTCTGCCTGACCTGAGGCCGGTGGTCGTACGGAGGCTGGCCGGAGCCAGGATGAAGGGCTGTCGGAGAGACTGAGCCATGCATGTCCTTGTGTCACACGTACTGTACACAGCCAGGGGGAGGAACAGACAATGACCAAATGTGGTCTTGCTCCGTCACAAAGTGAGGTTATAGGAACTGAACTGTCCAATTCTGGCCGATCACATGACCCTGGCCCTCAGCCAATAACAGACACTCCTTACATTTTATTTTGTGTATCATTAGAGAAACCGAAACGTCTTTGGAGAGAAATACAATCATACAATGTGAAATATTCAACACATGGAATTATATAATGGATATCATCAAACATTGTTCAGTATTGTGACGTACATGTATAACGTAAGGTTAAGAAATATATAATACTAGTGCATTAATACTAATATTGCACTATCTAACACATTTAATATACGTTAACACTATAAATAACAGAGAAGTGAATATTGCATTGGTCATGCTTCTGAGATTGTAATAACTGCAGGGGGTTCGTTGTCCATCGTTGGGGCCGGTTGGTCAAGTGTTAAGGATCTAACTCCCTGCCTACCTGCTTTTTATGAGCTGAACACTCACAGACTAAATAGTAATAGCTGCATGGGGGTTTTAAATGTCTCGTAACATCGCTGGCCAGAGGGCACTGAGAACTCTGCGGAGGGCTATTCAGAGATTAGAATCAGAGTTCTCAGAGGCTCTGAGCTCTCTCTGGGACTGTGAGGGCATCCACACCATCTTGAGCCTGTCTGTGTTAATTTGCACCGAGTGTACCAGATCACCAGCATTGAGAAACTGCTGAGAAGATACCATTATATTCAGATTCTTGTTTAGCATTTTCTTAGCATATCGCAGCTAATCAAAATGCTTGTTCAACTAATGTTTATATATATATGTATTTAAACACAAATAAAGTCCTAATAATTTATTGATAGTTTATTGAAGGTCTACCCTAATCAATCCCTGATGGGGCATATAAGAAAGTATTACATGAGTAAAACTGAAACTCTCAGTTTAAGTGTCTTTTCATCTGAATATCGCCGTGTATACCAGCCACCACCACCAGGGGGCAGTAAAGACTATTACAAAAAATAAGACGGATGAGAGCAGAACTATTTTGTTCGTTATTAGTTTCCTCTTTTTTTATTTTTGACAGCTCTGTGCCTTTCATGTATTCTCATTTGTCGGCCGTGTCTAAATAAATGATAGCGCTGGTATGCCGTAGAGTGCATGACTGAGCAGCTCATTAATATTGAATGTTGAAGGATTCATATGGGGATGGCTTTGCTCTACTTAAGTAGCATGTGCTATTTTTATTAGCCTGAACTTCCCTCCTTCATCCTTCCTTCTTCAGGTGGCAATGTGTGCTTTTGTGGGTATAGTGGAGCACCACGGTGTGAAAGGTGGGAAAGGTGGGACCACTTAAAGGTGCAGTAGCTATTTAGTAGGGAAAGAGTGAGGGAGAGAGAGAGAGAGAGGGAGAGAGAGAGAGAGAGAGGGAGAGGGAGAGAGGGAGAGAGAGAGAGAGAGAGAGAGAGAGGGAGAGAGGGAGGGAGGGAGGGAGGGAGGGAGGGAGGGAGGGAGAGGGAGAGAGAGAGAGAGAGAGAGAGAGAGAGAGAGAGAGAGAGAGAGAGAGAGAGAGAGAGAGAGAGAGAGAGAGAGAGAGAGAGAACACGAACAGAGTCCACACTGCAGGGGGTATGAGGGTGACAGTGCTGCATTCAGGAAGTTGTTGGCGAGTTTTTTTTTTTCCGCTTAATTAACAGAAGTTGATTAACCGAACTTAAGCCCTCATTGTTGGAATAAATCAACAAATATTTTAATAGACGTCAGCACAACAAAACTTGTTCCCTCCGTACCGAACATTGTCGTGAATTATTATCCAGACTGGCCAGTCTGCAGCAGATACTGTTAATTATTTCAAAACATTATTATCTTGACTTTTGGCAACAAACACGGAACCATTTGAAAATGTTTAATCTTCATGAAAGTACCAAGAGGCGCTACTCCGTTTTCTCTTTCTAAATTGAGCTGGAAGAGGAACATGGAGAGAGGCTTTGGAAAGATAAGGCTAAACAAATGGCTCTCACACTCAGTCACTGTGCTGCTGTTGGAGATGTTGTTGTTGTTGTTTTTGTGGTGGTGCTTGTTTGGTAAGACTACTTCATTCTGGAGTTGTTCAGGTCGGACGTGGAATGAACTAATGAATCATTTCTGACTCATTTCCCCGAAGCCTCCCTCAGGCCCGACTCTATATTATAGTTGAGGAAATCCAAGCCCTGGAAAACATACGTCTTGGCAAACTAAAGTCCTTTGCATATTATCTCGTAATCGGTCTTGCTTTCTCTGTCACTTATTCTCTCTCTCTCTCTCTCTCTCTCTCTCTCCCTCTCTCTTTCTCCCTTTCTCCCTCTCTCTCTCTCTCTCTCCCTCTCTCTTTCTCTCTTTCTCTCTCTCTCTCTCTCTTTCTCTCTCTCTCTCTCTCCCTCTCTCTTTCTCTCTCTCTCTTTCTCTCTCTCCCTCTCTCTCTCTCTCTCTCTCTCTCTCTCTCTCTCTCTCCCTCTCTCTTTCTCTCTCTTTCTCTCTCTCTCTCTCTCTCTTTCTCTCTTTCTCTCTCTCTTTCTCTCTCTCTCTCTCTCTCTCTCTCTCTCTCTCTCTCTCTCTCTCTCTCTCTCTCTCTCACTCCTCCTCTCCCTCTCCCTCTCCCCCTCTCCCTCTCCCCCTCTCTCTCTCCCCTGCTCCTGGTTATCTCGATGTCTCTCTACCCCCGTCCTGCTGTGATCCAGGTGTCATCACACCATCAGGTTTTTCTGTCTCCTTGCCCGCGGCGGCCAGAGTGATGAGTCGTGCGTCAGGGAACCCCCCCCCTGTCCCCCCCTCTCACCTGCGCTCCCACAAATCATTCATTCAGATGAGGGCGTCACAATGGCGGCGGTGGACTCCACTGATACCTGACAGCTGTGGGGACCACTCAGAGGGCTGAACACACGTCTCCCTGCGTACCACTATCGCTCTCTCACGTCAGGGGGAGAACGTCTCGACACAGCTCGGGCTCCAGATGACTTTAGTTGGACTTAGTTTAGAAAAGTAGGGTCTGGCTCCACCCCCTCGCACGCTGACTCCATAGGTACAGCTCGTAGCGGGAGCGCCATGACCTCTCTGTCTTCACCGTGTCTGTGTCCATGAAAGCGCATGACACATATCGACATGAAACAGCACCCCCAATCGCGGAGGGACATTTTTGGATGTATTACAGTGTTTACTCTTTGTTTATGTCCCTTGGTAGAGGGTTGTGTAGCATGGAGTGGTAGTTACTGTCAGATATTCAACCTGTGTGCACCTCTATCCATGATGGATGCTTGGCTGGTAGATGAATGGATGGCGGATGGATGGACACATGAATGAAAGACAGATGGATGACGGTTGAATGGATGGCGGATATATGGACACATGAATGACAGATGGATGGATGAGAGATGAATGGATGGACACATGAATGACAGATGGATGGATGAGAGATGAATGGATGGGGGATATTATAAATCCATGTGTGAAGGAGGGTCGCGTGAATGATAGATGGTTGGAAGGTCTGATGTGTGGATTATTATTTCATGCATCGCCATCCTTCTATGACCAGCTGCCAGCCAACAGCGTGAGTAAACAGAGAGAACATTGCCAGGACTGAAGGAACATAAAGGACGGGAATTGAAAAGAGACAACAGCAACAGCTGGAACTTTGTACAAATGTTGGTTTCCCAATGACTTGTAAGACGGTGACTCCACACACCAGCGTCGGATTAATAATACCCTTAATTAATATTATGGTCTGTCTCGGCGGCCTACACACACACGCATTCATTATTTTTATTTCCTTGTTTTATAGTGTTGGGTTCCCGCTCTTGTTGTGAAGGCTTGCGATGCCCATCAAGCTGTCTTTGTTTCCTTTATTGGTCGATTTGTAATAGTTTGGTTACTTTACTATAGATACCATAAACTTTAGATGAAGGAAAAAATAAGACATGTCTGTGGGTACTAAATAAATAACAGAATAACCGTTGAAGTCACCAACACATACTGTCTTCCTCTGATTGCTGTAGCTGTGTGTGTGTGTGTGTGTGTTTTGTACTGTTTCTGTGTGTGCGTGTGTGTGTACTATATGTGTGTATGTGTGTGTGTTTGTGTGCGTGCATGTGTGTGTCGCCTGCATCACACAGGTGTTGAATCTCAGCAGCTACGCAGAGAGACTGCCAACCACAGGCAGCTGTTACACCTGACTTCTCTTATGTCAACTCCTGCTTCTGTCGCTTGCACTGATGCATTCTGGGAGAGTTATTGGTCATGGTGACCGAATAACTCGGGGAGGAGGCCATCATTGATTCTGACAGCCTGGGTGATACTGGATAAAAGGGAAAAGATGAGAGTTAAAGATGAGAGTGTGTTTGCTTTGGTGGAAAGGTGTATGTGGTGCTGGAACACAGAGTAATGTAAGATAGACAAACCAAACATGATGTAAGATAGACAAATCAAACGTAATGTAAGATAGACATACCAACAGTAATGTAAGATAGACAAACAAAACGTAATGTAAGATAGACATACCAACAGCAATGTAAGATAGACAAACAAAACGTAATGTAAGATAGACATACCAACAGTAATGTAAGATAGACATACCAACAGCAATGTAAGATAGACAAACAAAACGTAATGTAAGATAGACATACCAACAGTAATGTAAGATGGACATACCAACAGTAATGTAAGATAGACATACCAACAGTAATGTAAGATAGACATACCAACAGCAATGTAAGATAGACAAACAAAACGTAATGTAAGATGGACATACCAACAGTAATGTAAGATAGACATACCAACAGTAATGTAAGATAGACATACCAACAGTAATGTAAGATAGACAAACAAAACGTAATGTAAGATAGACATACCAACAGTAATTTAAGATGGACATATCAACAGTAATGTAAGATAGACATACCAACAAAAGTTCATAAGATAGACATACCAACAGTAATGTAAGACGAACATACCAACAGTAATGTAAGATAGACATAACAACAGTAGTTTGTAAGGCTGGGGGTAAACGATTATTTATCAAACGATTAATCGGGCGATTATTTTATCGATTAGTCGACTAATCTAATGACCAATTGGACGTTTTTTTTTTTTTTTTCTGTTGCTCGATTAATAAAAAACCATAATGTATCTCAAATAAATACCAAAAAATTCTTAATAATATACTTTATTCAATACATACATGAAAAAAATGTATGCGCATACTCTCTTGCGCTCCGCCTCCAACTACGAGTTACATCTTTCCTGCTGTCGGCTCCCAGACCGAGGAGCACAGGTGATACGTTCCCTCCAGGTCCGATGCGCTCTCGGGGGCATGACCCTTCACTTTGACCGACAGTGAGTCTGCTTATAGGTCGGAATATGATGGAATGAAGCGGCCACCGATTCTTGACAGGCTGGGTATTTTATTCTTACACACAACCGGACTCGTTCATGACTTCACTAGACTGACACGCACGCTATCGCTCGCTCTCCTCGCTCGTCCACCTACTCGCTGACGACACACACACACACACACACACACACACACACACACACACACACACACACACACACACACACACACACACACACACACACACACACACACACACACACACACACACACACACACACACACACACACACACACACACACACACACACACACTGCCAGTGATATGCGCACGATGTTTCCCCATGCTCATGAGATACTTTCTCGTGCGCACGAGATACTTTCTCATGCGCACGAGATACTTTCTCATGCGCACGAGATACTTTCTCGTTTGAGATGCTCCAACATTGCTGTCGTGCTCTTGTGATATGCCAACTCCATTTGGCAAAGAGTGCAAATCACAACACCTTTCCGTTTAGGACTTAACTTGAAGTATTTCCATACCTTTGATGATTTCGTGCGCGGACATTTTCCTTTATTGTGACTTTCGTCCATTTCTCCGTCGAAAATCGTCGACGGAGAAATTTGACGTCGACGAATTTTTGACGTCGACGTCATCGACGCATCGCTACAGCTCTAGTAGTTTGTAAGATGGAGAGATCCTCTATGAGGCAGGGAGAGATTATTTTATTTTATTTTTCATTTTCCATTTTATATGATGAAGCCCTGTTTTGTTTTCACAGCACAAACCTGAGGGATGCTTGCCCGCACAGACATGCTTTTGCACACACACACACACACACACACACACACACACACACACACACACACACACACACACACACACACACACACACACACACACACACACACACACACACTAATAACAATGAAAAAGCAGCCTTTAACTTGGATATAGCTGGTAGGCATAACACTGTCTCTCAAACACACACACACACACACACACACACACACACACACACACACACACACACACACACACACACACACACACACACACACACACACACACACACACACACACACACACACACACACACACACACAAGACCATACAAAACGGCTTTTAATAAACACATTGTAGCCATTTCATTTTACTACCTTATCTATCCATCATCCATCTGTGTGTCTGTCCCTCCATCTGTTTCTCTATTGATCTCTTCATTCATCCTTGCATCCATTCATCAATCTGTGTGTCCATCTGTTCATCCATCGGCCTGCTCGTCCTGATCCAGACAACCATCATGTCTTACGTGCGCATTTATCCGTCGTTTAATTCGGAGTAGATAACAGGATGTTCTAAATTTAACGTGAAACCGAACTTCCAGCGGCTGCCACTAGATGGAGCTGACGTTCTGCCTTTTAACGTCAGCGGTGTTTCTCTTTCCCCCCCTCTGTTTTTTCTCGCCGTGGAAAAAACAGACGCGGGGGATTTTCTCATAAAGTGTCCCATAATCGAGGAACGGCAGAGTGGGTGCTATCAAGGTACACCGGGTACATGAAGGAGAAGTCTTATCAAAACCACAGATATTGCTGTGTCACCGGAGCGCGGGGGGTGGTGGTGTAGGGGGTGCAGGCTCTGGGGCGGCCGGGGTGACAGTCCAATTTGTGGGGTGCTGTCGGTCTGTCGGAGGTATGCTAATAGTGCCCCCTGCCTCCGACTCGGGGCGGACCGCAGACGGCTATCAAGGAAGCTGCTCTGGGGATAGGTTATCGGCCATCTTGGCTGTCCATTCAGATGGGAGGGGGTTAGGTATTCATGTTGAGGGTTTGAGGCGTTGGGATACACACACACACACACACACACACACACACACACACACACACACACACACACACACACACACACACACACACACACACACACACACACACACACACACACACACACACACACACACACACACACACACACACACACACACACTCACTAGAAGACCCTTCCACTCCACTATCCACTACAGAGTTTGAAGCACAAATAATCATAAGGGACGACACAAAGGCAGAAAAACATAACTCACAACAAAGCTCACTGTCATCTTGATATATTGAATTAATCACAACACAGATGTTGGATTGGCAATATTAAATAGTTTACTTTCAAAAAGGGATGTTTTCATAGATGAATTAATTTTTCACATCCAATCCATCTGAGTGATTGCAAGAATTCTAAGGTGTGACATCAAAGTAAAACTTTTTAAGTCCAATAAAAAAACGTCATTACCTGAATCATTTGTAAACGGCATATTTATTCATATCCATAACCCTGTATCCAAATATGCCATTGCCAAAATACCTAAGTCCTGCCAAATAAAATGATTAATGGAGGTCTGATACCAGTAATAGCCAGTGAAATTTACTTTGACGATTACTCTTACACGACTTAGAAGGCTAGTTACAACCTTGTTGTAGCAATGAGAGATAGATGGATAGATGGCTAAACGGATGGATGGAGTGATGGATTGATTGGGACAGATAAATGAAATGATGGACGGATAGATGGAAGAACGGCTGGAACACCTACTTGTGTCTTGTGGTGGACGATATCGTAATAGTCGATGGTTTCTCCATAAAGTGTCATTGAATCCTTTGATGACACTGGATTCGATAGCATCGATTCCACTGTTGAATCTGTCTTTTTAAGACCAATAAAAAAAGCTCATTACCTGAATCATTTGTAAACGGCATATTTATTCGTATCCATAACCCTGTATCCAAATATGCCATTGCCAAAATACCTAAGTCCTGCCAAATAAAATGATTAATGGAGGTCTGATACTTAGCCAGTAAAATGTACTTTGACGATTACTCTTACCCGACTTAGAAGGCTAGTTACAACCTTGTTGTAGCAGGTAGACGGTCTGTAGACTAGCCGTTAAATGCTAACGCTAAGCTTAACTTAGATATGTCTAAACCAATACAATTCAAGGTTAGTGAAGACCTGACCTTTACCTTATGGTTGAGATCTATTGACGCACATCCATTGACTGACACACTCACAACACAAATCAACACTATTGAAACACAAATTAGTTTAAGATCTGAAGTCATGCAATACCCTCTGGTCAAGGTTTTAACCCCTTGTTTATGATGATTGTGAGGAAGAGGTATCGAACCTGCGGGACGGGACGCGTCCAAGGAGGGGGCTTTTAAGAAGCAGGAGGAGGCGCAGAGAGTTGACGGTAAACGGTGTTGGTTTATTTACGCTTCCAAAAACGTGCAAAAGGCAAACAAAAGAATACAGCCTCTCATCAAGCTGTTGCATCTCAAATGCCCGCCTTTCTTTTCCCTCGCCCAGTCTCCCCGTTAAATAGGCCTACCAATCAGAGGCCAATTGGGAGAGCCTACTTGGATAGGTGACACATCATTACAACCATGATCAATCATCAAACGCCTCAGAAAAATAGCCCCAACACTATATCTTCACTAAACAATGCATACATATATATATATATACACACACAGGACACAGTCTTTAACCTGAATCACACCAACCATAACAACGACACTGAGAAGTACAAACGCTACATCACCACCCCCGCCATTAGCAAACCAAATGAACTGTCCCGGAACAGGAAGTAAAGCCCTGGTTCCCACGCGGCACGCGTTCCCCATGGACCAGATTACCGGACGGACAGGAAGAAGGGTGGTTGAATTGGAGCGTTGTGTTTTGACAAACAAATGAATGTGTGGTTAGCTGTGTGAATTATGTATCATGTTGCGTAAATAAATGAAGTGTATTAAACTGTGTGTGGTGTTCACCACGGTGTGTGGTGAACGGGGCTAAAAGGTAGGACCTGGGGCAATGCAACCCCTCGCTTTTCGAAGTAATGTCATGAAAAAGCAGTGATGGGAGCCTGTATATATATATATATATATATATATATATATTTATGTATACACACACAACTATTGATCCCTACATGATGTATCGTCTACCAGTCTACCAATATTCCTGCTCAAGGGAGCGAGAAATAACTATTCAGAAGACAGGAATGAGAGATAGATGGATAGATGGCTAAACGGATGGATGGATTGATGGGTTGTTGGGACAGATAAAAGGAACGATGGTCGATTGGACGGATAGATGGAAGAACGGCTGGAACACCTACTTGTGTCTTGTGGTGGACGATATCGTAATAGTCGATGGTTTCTCCATAAAGTGTCATTGAATCCTTTGATGACACTGGATTCGATAGCATCGATTCAACTGTTCAATCCGTCTTTAGCCCGTCCCCATACGCAGTGAGCCGCCACAGGGCGGCACGCAGAGACCACGAGAACTTAGAGTACATTAGGACTGCATTTAACCCTTCACCCATTCATGCAAACATTCACACACCGACGGCGGAGTCAGCCTCGCACGGCGACCGCCAGCTCGTCGGAGGCGGTGAGGTTGAGGTGTCTTGCTCGACGGCAGACAAACCGGGGATTGAACTAGCAACCTCCCGGTGACCAGCCAACCTTCTCTACCTCCGGGGCACTAGCTCTACGGCCTTGTGCCTTGCTCGAGGGCACTGCCAGGAGTATTAACCCAACATGTGTGTCTTATGGTGCGGGAGGGGAACCAGAACAAACCCACCTGAACACGCCAAGGGGAAAAATACGACTCCTCTCGGAAAGGTTCGGGCGGGGTTTGAACCCAGGACCTTCTTGCTGTGCGGCAGAAGTGGCAACAGTCCCTTTGTTGAGCCCTGCATCACCATGCCTTAGAGAGCATTGCATATATTGTGTAGCACACTTTGTAAGGCAGGGAGGATTGTCCATGACCAATGGTCGCCTCACTCTGTTGCCTCACAGCTGGAAGGTAAACCTCCACGGCAGCGCACCTCCTCTCTCCTCTCCTCCTTCCCCTCGCCTTGTTTCCTCTTCTCCTTCCCACCTCCTTGTCTTTCTTCCTCCCCCCTTTCCTTCCTCTTCCTCCCCATCCCCATCTAACCTCGTCGGCTCCATGCGTTCTACCGCCACCGTGCCTCCCTCTCCATCTCCTCCCATCACCACTGGGAGGTCCTCTCTTTAACAGAACTGATTTCAACACACAAACTAACAGTTTGTGTGTTGTTGTTTTGTGTGGGTGGGTGGGTGGTGCGTACACAATAATGTGCGGTTTGCCGTTTTTTTGCTTGTGTGTGTTGTATGTACAGCTGCTTCGTTAGTGTGTGTGTGTGTTTGTGTGTGTGTGTGTGGATAGTGTTTTGATGTGCGTGTTGATTAGTACCAACATCAGTTTCTGCGATGCTGTTGTAGTGCACTCACTATTTGAGTGTCAGCAAATATGTTTAAATCTGTGGTAACAGCTTGAGTGTGTTTTGGATACTGCATATATATGTGTGTGTGTGTGTGTGTGTGCAACTCTAAATACAGCACCATCAGCTACTCAAGCGTCCACCGGCTCCAAACGAGCAGTGAGTCCGCTCCATGCGTAGAAGCCGCCATTAGCAGCTAGCCCTTATCACCTACCACCTGTGCTAAGTAAGCACACCCATTACTGGCCTAGCCCAGCTCCTAGCTTGCACTAATCGATTAGCGCCATCGCCACCTAGCTGAACTGCTAGCATACATAGAGCACCGCCCATTGCCGCCTAGCTGCTGGGGAAGCAGCATAATTACATGTAGCGTATCTGCTGCCCCTTTGGCAAGTAAGCACGCCATTAGGGTCCAGCCCGGCTACTAACCGATGCTCATAAAGTTATGCTAATATGTTACCTTGATTACCCTACAGTTCAACTGCTGCCACGTGCTCAGCATGCATAATGATTAACAGCTATCTTAGAAGCTGGCCTGTGATCAGTAAGCACGCCATTACCATCTAGCCCGACATCAGCGCCTGTACTGTCTCAGCGTCACCGTTAACACACAGCCCGGGCCTTCTTAGCTGGGCCGATCACTCACTCCTTCTTGCACCATGGCTAGCACAGCTGGCCTCTCTCAGGGCTGAGCAGGGCTGCTCTGGTCTGGGTGGGAGATCCAATGATGGAGGTGCAGGAAGACCAGTAAGGGGGTCTTCGCCCCCTGGCCTCAGTAATACCAGAGGATAGAGATGGGGACTCTCTCCTGTCCAAGAGACAAAAAGGTCCTGACTCCCTTTGGTCACTAAAGATCTAAGGCACCCAACATATGACTCTTGTGACTTTTGTACCGACATGACCCTCTAATCGTTGGTCTCTAATGCTGGCCGGGATACATCATTTCAAACTTTGGAAGATCGTTAGGTTTTCATAATGAATAGTTGAGGACTTATCAGCATTCACACTGGGTATCATTCCCCGCCTGGAAGACACAAAGAGAGCCGCAGAATCAGCTTTTTCTTTTTCAAAGCGGTTCAATTTGGTGAAGAAGAAATCTTGTTAATATTTTAATGACACAAATAGGAAAGAAATAATGAGTGCTTCCAATTATCACAAAACATAAAAAGGTGTTTGTGCGTTGGGAAAAGTTGAGATAAATTGAACGTGAGCACAAGTGCTTTTCACGAGCGCGCAGAGAGAAAACACGCAGCTTTAATCTGGAGGACGGCTCGCCAGGAAAGAAACACAATGTTGTTGTTCTGTTCATGATTATTATATTACCTGGCCTCGTTTAAACATTGAAATAGCTGCTAAATACATGTATTATTCATACCATACATAATTAAATAGAAATCCTTGGGATAACTCTAAAACACTTAGGTAAAACAAAATAGTTTGTTTCTTTATTAGCACCAGTTAGTTTATGATGTTCCTTCTTGATGATTCTATCACTGTACGGGAGATGTAAGAGTTTTGCCAAAGTATTTCAATATTCTCCCAATGGAAGAAATACAAAACTAACAAATAACCCTGTTGGTTATTTCACATATTTGCGGCCAGCCAAACAATTTTATTAAATCTTTATTTTCTATTGATCTTTATTTATCCATGCACAACAGGGAATTCAAGGTTGACCCAGCCAAGGTCTTGTGTCCTTGGACTGCATCAACACCTCTCCAAAGTGGTGTGTGTTCCGGTGTGTTCCGGTTGTTGTGCATCACACAGGTGGCTGCTGCTGACACTGGTAGCAGGTGAGGATTCATGTTCCCCCAACACGCATACACACACCCACACTCAGTGTTAAGCGCTTTGGGTTTGTTGAAAAGAACTCTGCAAAGGCAACAAATTATTATTATTCCTGTTGGGTAACAGCGCACAGACCAACTGTTTTTCATTTTATTTTCATTCGTCTAAATTGAAAACACACAGAGACCCACTTTACTCTGAGAGATATGGAGTTGGCTTCCACGTTTATTAAGTTTCATTTGTTGGCGTGAAGTATTTCCATGTCTATCCCATCGTATAGTGGATTGGTTTCCTATCCGTATTAATTCTCATTGGTGTGTTTGGGACTGAATTTGTAGCTACCTGGTTCCTACTCATTCACTTTAAATTTGATTATAATCATCTATTTTGGCCAAGGGGTATAATATAAAGTGCTACCTGTCTAACTGTGGTTAATTCCGGTTCCATTGTTCAATTTAAAGCCAGGGTAAAATGATTCGGGTCACATTTATTCTCTTTGCATCCCAACAGCAATTAATAGATCGGATGTTAATTGCTGAATGTTGGTGTCTGTGGCTGTTGCGGGTCACAGATACTGTGGCCTGCAACAGCTGACTCTGGCTTGTTCCTTCACATCGTCTATCTTTAAGAAGCGGAATGGTTGCTGCAGCTGCCATCTTCTTCGTTCTGCCTTGGTTTCAATGGGTAACCCCAGGAGAAACCATGACAACAGCCCATTACCGGCAGGCGCATTGATTCAAAGCGAACGTTTGACGTGCGCATTAGACGGCTGATAGGGTGTGAAAGGCGTGGTCCCTTGTCTGGGTTCTCCCCGGCGGTGAATCGTGAGGACTTATCAGCATTCACACCCAGCAGAACGTCCCCTCTCTCACGCAGATCGCTCCTCTCATCACATTGAGAGAGAGAGAGAGAGAGAGAGAGAGAGAGAGAGAGAGAGAGAGAGAGAGAGAGAGAGAGAGAGAGAGAGAGAGAGAGAGAGAGAGAGAGAGAGAGAGAGAGAGAGAGAGAGAGAGAGAGAGAGAGAGAGAGAGAGAGAGAGAGAGAGAGAGAGAGAGAGAGAGAGAGAGAGAGAGAGAGAGAGAGAGAGAGAGAGAGAGCGCTAGAGAGCGCTAGAGAGAGCTAGAGAGAGCTAGAGAGAGCTAGAGAGAGCTAGAGAGAGCTAGAGAGAGCTAGAGAGAGCTAGAGAGAGAGAGAGCTAGAGAGAGAGAGAGAGAGAGAGTTTTATTTCTTTCTCTATTTTACTTTCCCCGGAAACATGTGAAACGATGTTTTAGCAGTTGTTTCGAAGTCTATTGTTCTTCCTGGCAAATTGATTCCAGAAGATAAGTACAGTACAAACACACCCGCACACAAAGTGATCGTTTTTACTCCAATATGGTGAGTACGACATCATGAGATGGATTACCTTTAGAAAGGCTGAATCACTCTCTTATGGTGATAAGGTCAGTCGAAGAGACCATTAAAATGTCAGTTTTAGCAGTGTGATGAATCTGTGTGGTTATGTGTGCATCTGTGTGGGTGTATCTGTGTGTGTGTGCATCTGTCTGTGGGTGTGGGTGTCTGTGTTTGTGTGAGAGAGAGCATGCATGTTTTCGTGTATCTTTAGCTGTGCAGCTCTGTGTGTATCTTGGGGATCTTGGTTTAATGACTTCGGATTGATGAGTTCAATAAAGTCGAGTCTAGAATCGGATCATGATGTCGTGAATTCCTGTTGTTGGCTTTGTGATGGCAGCGGTTTGATTTATTTGTGACATGTTTACGTTTTTGGGGTAAAGCATGTTGCAATAATGTGTCAAGCCATCGCATGTCAACTGAATCACATTACAATGGAAATTGGGTTTCAACTCTAGAACGTTGTGACTGTTAGTTGTTATGACTACAGTACTGTAAGAATGGTAGCATATCACGCAGTCCACAATAGCAATTTTCTGAGGCTGTCAGTAAGCAATGCACAAATTCCATGTGCTTATGACTCGATGTATGAACATCAATTATTGAATATTCAATAGAGGGATAATAAATAATGGATCCCATCTCTGTCATTCTCTCACACTATTGTCTCACACACTCAAACTTTCTTTTGATGCTCTTTCTGTCCTCTACCCTTACCCTCCTTTATTCACAATAAACCCTTCTCCATCAATGCAGGCGGATTTTTACAGTTCGGCATTGTGTCTCTGAGTCGCGTCGTTGCTCTTCAAAAACAAGGGTACGCAGAACTTTAAATTGATATAATCAAGGAATCTTCACCGTAATCTCTCCCATTTTTCTCTTCACTGCAGGGTTTGTACATTGTGACGTCGAACCGCATTGACCTCCTCCATTGTGGAAGCATAGGAGGAGCATATTGTTAGTAATAGGGTTTTGGTCATTGTTTATTAATTAATCATGAAATAATTACTCCTTATGAGCAGACATTGTTGTGTTTGACACTGCCACAGTGTTTCTTATGCGAGATGTGGCTAAACTTGGATACTGTATATTTAGGTTTATTTAGGTTTTCAAATTACAATTGGGTCACTCTACTTTTGCTGCTGTATTGCACTATATGACAATTCATGTTCAAACTGCACCTTAATTACACTTTTGCACTTCTATTCAGAATTCCCACTACATGTGTATCTGTGCTCTTTGTCGTCACTGTGTACTTTGCACAATGACAATAAAGTTGAATCTGAATCCGAATCTGAATAACTCTCTTGAGTCTTCTCAAAACGGCGTTGTATCTTCAACAAGAAATCCCATGATGCATTCTACAAGCCCTATACATCCCCTCACTGCTTTCCTAGCCCTCCTACCCCCTGTGTTCCCTCTACTATATACTCACTGTGTTCAGGTACATATTATTTTCCTAACTAAATCAGCAATGGACGAATATCTAAAGAATACTTTAGGGGAGCGAATTCTGTTGCTCTTCCAGTGCAGCCAGTATCGTCCTCACAGTCGATTTTCTCCAAAAAGAGAAAATCGACTGGTGGGTAGATCAGACGAACATTTAGCAGAATAAATGAACCGTAGCCTTTATGATGGATCACCATAAGGACCCCAGCTTCATGATCATTAGCCTCACATGTATTATTCCTATTGTGATCCATTTCACTCTGTGTGTTTGTTCATCAAAGCTCAGACAGGCGCATGTAGAGACACCAGCATGCACTATTGGACCGCGTGCGGAGCTAGCGTTGCACTCACCGTGCCTTTTGTTACCCAACCCCGCCGCCAGCACCACCTGCCAGCGACTCCGATAAATGCATCTCGCCTCGACTCTCCGACGTCTCTTATCTGCTCCTCTGCTATGAGTCCCACACAGTGCTGAGGTCATCGGACGCCGGCCTGCTCGCTGTTCCCCGGGCTCACACAAAGCACGCTGAAGAAGCTCTCGGTCTTTATCTAGGGGCCTCGTATCCGGACAAACCTCGGTCTGAAGTCCACCGACACCAGATACCTTTAGACCAGGGAGCACGGTGTTTCTCCTGGCCAAACAGTCGTTTTCAGCCACAGTCGTTTTTTCCGATCATAAACGTGGAAGGATGAATATTGTTAAACCGTGATGACTCTGTTTTTCCAAAATGTGATTCTGTCTGGGTCGTGAGCGGCTGTTGTGTTTGAAGGCTGCTGTGGAGATAAACCTCGCCTCGCCGATCTCTTCCTCGCGGTCGTACCCGACCTTCAACCACATGACGCTTCCAGAACAACCTCCCAAAGGATCTGTGTTCAGAGACTGTAGAAATTCCTGATATTCTGCTGATTAAACGGGGACCAATTTGCAGCATCTGCCTTGCACACTTGATTTACTGTCTTAAGGGCCCCTTTGTCCCCCAGCTGGGAGGTTGATTAGCCATTTAACACCATTTTAAAATCTTCCCACTGACGTAAAAAGTTTGTCTGTCTGTCTGTCTGTCTGTCTGTCTGTCTGTCTGTCTGTCTGTCTGTCTGTCTGTCTGTCCGTCCGTCCGTCCGTCCGTCCGTCCGTCCGTCCGTCCGTCCGTCCGTCCGTCCGTCCGTCCGTCCGTCCGTCCGTCCGTCCGTCCGTCCGTCCGTCCGTCCGTCCGTCCGTCCGTCCGTCCGTCCGTCCGTCCGTCCGTCTGTCTGTCTGTCTGTCTGTCTTCCATTTCTCTATCTCTCCCCCCCACCCCCAATCTACCTATCTCACATGGATTC
The DNA here is from genome assembly GCF_031168955.1 of Gadus macrocephalus. Taxonomy (NCBI): domain Eukaryota; kingdom Metazoa; phylum Chordata; class Actinopteri; order Gadiformes; family Gadidae; genus Gadus; species Gadus macrocephalus. The sequence goes on from NC_082394.1 coordinate 1,884,867, forward strand.
TGTCTGGTAACGTCTGTCAGGAGAGGCTATTTCCGCCTAATTCATATTAGTAATAATAGAAAAACAGATGAATAAGAGCTGTTGTCATTTGCTACCTGTGGCATTGTGTTTATCATAATATGTTTGTCAGCTTTTTTTCATCCATCTGATGAAATGTCCTGGTTTGGAACAGGAGTCGTGTTATAATGAAGGCAGATTGCTGTTCCAGACCGATGACTACAGCGTTTCATTAAAAGAAGTCAGGCTGCAGTTGATTGGATTTGCATTGGAAATGAAACGCTCTCCCTGTCAACAGATGAAGATACGAGCAGATTTGCGGAGGCTTTATCCCAAGCGGGACAGTGCCGTCATTAATAGGACTTTTGACTTTTGTAATTGGCTGGAGTTTTGTCCTCTTCATCAATTGATACCACAGGTAGGCTACAGATTTCGCCTTCAAACTTCAAACTGAACCTCCCGATTTTATTTTGGTAAGATTCTGTTAAGATTGGATTTTACTTTCTCATACTTTTTGCCACACCGTGGCAAATAATAAACATGTTGAATATGAACGATCCAAAATCCTGTAGCACTACTTATGGATTGTCATGTGGGGATGGCGATAGCCCATCAGGAGCCCCGCTACGGTAATCACAACAGCGGCCATGGCGGCAAACACTAAAGTGTTTGCCGGATTTGGAGTCCAATTCACTGCAACATGACCTGTCCATTTACACAATGTCTATATGACTTGATGAGTTCTCTAGTATCTTGGGCTGCCTCCATCTTTGCTTGCGACAACTTTTTTGATCGCGAGATTGCAGTTGCGATTTGTGAGGGTTTGGTCTTTGATGATCAGTCCTGGATTGTTGGGGAATAGAATCAGTTAGTGTGTCGTGTGCTGTGTGTGCAAAATCATTGCCTTCCACTCAAATACAAAAAAGTTTTACATTTAGCAGACGCGGTTCACATAGACATTCACAAACCCACGACGGAGTCAACCACACAAGGCGACAGCCAGCTCGTCGGGAGCAGTCAGGGTGAGGCGTCTCGCCCAGGGACACCTCGACACTCCTCGAGGATCCGGGGATCGAACAAGTAACCTTCCGGTTACAAGTCAACTAAGCCGACTTCCAGCTAAGAATATCTTAATGTAATGTAAGCTGTGTGGTCTCTCACGTTTTCAACATTTAAAAATGAGTCTAGTGTGTGCCAGGCATCAGGCATCTCCAAAGGGTGGGCTGTTGAGGTTCTCTGTTGCCTTGCCCCTCTGAACCTACGGCCCCTGCCCCCCCTGGCCCCCCCTGGCCCCCCCTGGCCCCCCCTGGCCCCCCCTGGCCCCTCCTGCGAGTTGTTGGGGACTGGCCCCGTCGAGGACAGCCACCTTTGAAGTGGCCCCTATCGATCGCCCCTTCCGATCCAGCACCACTCCATGTTAAGGGTGTTGTGAGTGAGAGAGCGAGGGGAGAGAGACGGATGGAAAGAGGTGGTCAGAGAGGAAAGCGTTACGAGGAGAGAGGGAGGAAGATAAACAGCGTCCAGCGAAAACTACTTAGAGCCTTGAACATTGTCCATCGCTCTCTCTCTCTCTCTCCTGCTCTCTCTCACATGTGTGTCTCTGTCTGTGTGTAAGTATGTTTGTTTTTTTTGTGCATGTGTGTGTGTGCGGCTGTGCGCACACACGTGCGTCTGTGTGTGTGTACTTGTGTGTGTATGTGCACACATGTGTGCGTCTGTTTGTGTGTGTGCATGTGCCCATGTAAAGAATGGGTTAGGTGAACTCTCTACAACTGGTGTATACCAGCCACGATTAAATTTTTCCTTAATCTAGAGTTTTTTCTCTCAGCTGGTGAATGAATAACAATATTAGGGAAAATCCACAACTAGGTGGCTTTATTTCTGGTTGATTGTGTCTCAAAGTGAACACTTTTAGCTCAAACTATTTATTGTGTTCTTTGAAACACAATTTGGCCGATGTACGTGTGACAGATTTATGCATGAAAACCAATCAGTCAAGCAGCATGGCTCACATGCCCAAACTATTTATTGTGTTCTATGAAACACAATTTTTCCGAATGGACAAATTAATTGGTGACTGACTAATGCCTGAAACGCTTTCAGTCAAGCACCATGGCTCACAGTAACAAGAGAAGATATTAATCACGACCTGGCAACTGGAAAGTGTTGAAAACCTATAGCTCCATCTAATCTAATAAGCCTTACCGAACCTGAGATAGTCGTAGACAGTTTCTTTCAATCATTCATATTCAGCAAGTGGGAATCCAAAATTTCCAATCCATTTTTTCTAATATCACCATGTCAGTGAAACAGCAGCTGTGTGAGGCATTATTAGGTACTGCTGTCTTGTTAACTGCTAGTATGTTCTGAGTTAACAGGGTTATTTCAGCTAGGGAGCCGCTGGCCAGATGCTCAGAGTGGAGAGAATGTCGGCCATTATTTTGGAATGATGATGAGAGTCTAGCCGGGCTGTTATCTGAAAATAATGCACACCTCTCCCTCACTGCTGTAATTTGTACTGGTATAAATAATAATAACTTCACATCGTAAAACCCAGTCTATAATTGCCACGGTCCATTCAACCAGCCAACGTTAACACGTCAATGTTTATCAATGGAACGACCGAACAACCAATCAGATTAATGGAGCCAGCCCGCTCTTAATAATGATCAGCGCACGAGAAAGACTCTGTTTCGGGGTGAATTACTGGGAGAAAATGTGGCAAAGGAAAACAAACTACCACCGTGTTCTCTTACGTTGTGCTCGTGCTCAGTCTGTCAGTTGGTTTAATTACTGGTGAGAGATGCAGTTGCTCCGAATGGCTTTGGATAAATGTGTGCTTGGGAGCCAAGTGGTGCGTTGTAAATTCAGAAGTGTTTTGCTGCGATGGTTGCTACTGCTTTGTCGGCGCTCAGATAAAAACTCTTCTGGCTGGTGATTATGGTCTGGGAAGGGGCCCGACAGCAGCCTCAAACAGTGACTGACAACTGACGCTCGAGAAGTGAAGAAACGACAGAAGAAGCTGTCAGTCTGTAGTGAAACAGCGTCAACTTGTTTTCCGAGGACGTCCACTCCTATCAGGCTGTCGACCTCTGCTCACCTTTGAGTGTATCGTGTCTAAAAATACATGTCCCATAACTGAGTATTACAGGCCCACAATATGACTGTTGGATGCTTGGTATTTTCTATTGTATCATTCAAATGAAATGCACCTCCCTTCGCTCCTACCAGAGAAGAGAGGCGTTAATTTCTCCTGTGTATTGCCTTATTGTCTCCTTCTGTCTCTGCTTCAAAGAACCGAGCCAGGGTGTGTGATAACAGAGTGAAAGAGTTTCCTTTTGACACCCCAGACGATCGCAGATTCTGCTTAAATAAGCGCAGCGGATGAGTTACAAGACGCATACAATAAAATAATTAGTATCCATGGTGCAGAGAAGAACAGACGCTCATAACTGAAGGATAAGGGATGTTATACTACTATTCTACCACAAAGTGTATCGTCAGCCATCAGTCTTTATAAGGCTGGTAAATGTGCTGTTTGCGGGTGGGGGGCAGGTTGGGTATGGATGGGTGTGGAAGCTAGGGGTATACGACTTGAAAGTAAGCAGTACAGCAAACACACACAAGCATGCACAGACACACACAAACACACACACACACACACACATGCACCGGCACACAAACAGAAACACAGAAGGCGGAACAGATTTTTTTCAGTTACAAACTAAAAGGGAGCAACGTTTACTCCTGCACTAATCGGGTTCTCCTTCTCTGGAAGGAAAACCTTGACACACACAGGAGAGCGGTGCCTCTCCGACCAATCGGACCGTTCCATCCAACCAACAATGGGGAGGGGGATTCTTTTTGTTATGTTGTATTAGCACATTTTTATATATTTTTTTAATGATGATTATATTTACTTTATGCGTTATTCAATGCTAATAAAGTATTTATTATCAAGAGTGAATGAGTGGGGTATTGATGGATTCATATGTATATTCAGTTGGATCAATGTGTTTAAATTGGCACATTCCAGGTCTAATAGTGTGTTATTGTTGGTGTGGGCAGACCTTCGTTCTCTAATTCTGTTTTTTCTACCTTTTTTGGCAAAGTCATTTTTCTTTTGCTGGTTTTTTCATCAATCCATGAGGCCTCTTTAACTATTTTCCATCTGGCTTCATTCCTTAAAGCACGCACGCGCACACGCACACACGCACACACACAAATCCAAGTACAAGCAAAATAGTTAATTTGCCTTGTTTCGTACCAGAACCACTGAGCTTCAGTCCTTAAAACACACACATTCACACACACACATCAACACAAATCCACACACCCCCCAACGTACACACGCAGCAGCCAATCAAAAACAGACAAAAAGAGACTCATCCACAAGCACATACATTTACACACACAAACACCCACACACACACACACACACACACAGACACCCACACACACACACACACACACACACACACACACACACACACACACACACACACACACACACACACACACACACACACACACACACACACTTAAACACGCACATACACACACAAACACACACACACGCACAAAGAGTATCAGTTCGTGTGATAGCATATTAATACTGTGGTTTGCATGTCTCCCTCCATTAACCCGTAATCGTTTGAGAGCGGAGAGGGTTACGTCTAGGATGTGATTAAACGGAACCTCTCCCTGAGGCAGGTTACCCCTGCACACACACACACACACGTACGGACACACGCGCACAAACACGCACACATGCACACACACACACGCACATGCACAAACCCGCACATACGCACACACACACACACGCGCACGTAAACGCATGTGCATGTGCCCAGTGTGGGGTTCAAAGGGTATGCAGGTTGTCTGTTGGTATATGTCCACGTTTAATGGCGGATATGTGATGTTGGCACGGGTCCCTGTCTTTGATGTGTGTAATTGCTTGTGTGTTTGTGTGTGTGTGGTGCCTTTCCCCTAAGATGTTTTCCAGCAATGTTGCTAATAAGGTGTGTGTGTGTGGTGCACACGTGCCCTACGTTGATGTGCTTATGCACGGCCGTTAGAGGGTGTGTATGTGATCAGTGATTCCCGTAGGGCTCTGGTGCATTCCGACAGAAAGGGTTTAGCAACCTGGCAGAACAACACACAGCATGCTATCGTTCTATCATGAAGTAATAGCAAACATATTGCTGTTACTTTTCTCTTCCCTTGTTCGCCTAAAGCCCTTAATGAGGTCACATATTATCATCATGCTTTTTATTGTTCTATAGCAGGACATATTCTCTTTTTCGTATATATTTCGAAACTGTATTTCCCCGATGACAATAACGCTAATCTAACCTCACACCAGCCTCCCCCCGCGCTCCTACAAAGACTAGTTTTCAGCCATGGCAGATTTCAGATATAACACTGAGGCCCAATCTCATTTCTACCCCTTACCCCTTCCCCTTACCCCTCCCCCTTGTTTTGAAGGGGGAAGGGGGAGGGGGAAGGGGTAGAAATTGGATTAATCCCCTTCCCCCTTCCCCCTTCCCCCTTCCCCCTTCCCCTTCAAAACAAGGGGGAGGGGTAAGGGGAAGGGGTAAGGGGTAGAAATGGGATTGGGCCTAAGAAACACAAATGAACAATGAAAAGATGCCACACATTCACCCGAACCCACGACAGCAACCTTCTCTTGAATGGGCATTTCTAGAATGCTTATCTGGATTCTCTGTGATGTCCGTGCCTCGCGTTGCTTTACATGTAACACATGCATCGCATTTTTCCAACTGCTGCTTTTAAAACCCGTCCCTCAGCCAAACAAGTTATGCTATCTTTTTTAATTAAAGAACTGCGCCATTGGAATAATGTGACGTTCAATAACTGAGTTGGACTGACGCTCTGTACAATTCTGTTGCCTTTCAACATGCCTTAGCATTCGCTGCATTCACAGCTTAAATGTAGTTATTCGCAAACAAGGTTAAAGGGGCACTTAGTTTCTAGTATTTTTTTATTGCATTATCCGAAACGGTTATAGTCATTATAAAACGTTGCTCACATGGTATCACGATTAAATTAGCGAAACCACAGTGCTACAAGTGGCTGCTTGGCGGACGTCAGTGGCTTTCAGATCCACTCTCGGCTTGATTCTTACGCAGTTCCGGCAGAGCTGTGATACAACCGTGCGGCCAAACCTAAAGATTTGTTTGCGTGTGCGGCCGTTCTTGCTCCTTAATGCCGCGAGCCCCCGCGAGGTTAACAGTTCAAGCAGCTCTGCCAGCACCATCTCTCATGTTTCCCAATATCTAGTTTGTTGCAGAAGTCTCGGCACCACAGAAAGCATGACCGAATGCACCATTTTCGACAATGCCCCCGTTAATCATTCAACAATTGACTTTCATCACTGTATACACGCCGGTAACACAGCATGAATCAAAAGTTGAATCTCACCAGCATCAAATGCCCTCGTGTGTCACCACTCACACGGAATCTGACCTGCTTCTCCACGCCCGCAAACGACAACAAACAGAATTAAGATGGTGTTTGCGTTTGCGTGTGTGTTTGTGTCCCTGGTAGACAAACAGGGGAGATGATAGCTCCGGGAAACTGGGGGACGTGAACGGAGCAGATCCCCTTCATGTTCGCTTGGATCCTGCTCTGGAGAGACCGCCGCGACCGCCGCGGCCGTCACAGCCGTCACTGCCGCCGCCGGCACTCGTTAAAACATTAATGGCTGCCGGCCACTCCACTGCTCATGAATCTTTTGGTGCGACCACAGTCGGGACGAAACAAGCCGAGGTTTCGTCATTGTGTGACGCGTGGAAGGGGGGAGTCTTTCAGGACTCACTGAAATGAAAGTGAAAAAATCAGCATAGCTGTTCAATGAACTGTTCAGAATCGTCACGGCGATTTCGTGAGACACGTTCATCATCACAGCAAGCCTGATTGGCTGGAGAGACGTCACGTGAGAAGAGATGCGTTGACACAGACGTCAGGGACATGTTTTAACATCCTCATGTCAGGGAACGATAACGATTAGATAGCCTGGACTGAATACATCCACTAATACGATGTGTCACAAAACAATCAAATGATCGTACATTTTGCAGCACATATTGTTGACAAAACCAGAATCGCAAAAGAAACCAAAGTATAGGGAACGTATTATCTAGAATAATATAGATATATACTTGAAATAATTGTTCTGCTGTTTGCAAGAAAGGAATTCTTTGCTCTTAGGGTACTTTCTTTGTGTTTACACCATCTCCATTAACCCGCCCGGCATTAAGAAGAGACCACAAAGGGAAACGGGTAATAACATACATCGCAAATACTATTGTCAACTCAAAGAAAATGTTGTCATTACAAAAAAGTATTAAATATATATTTGTGTCTACCATACTTACCATTTGTTTAAAATACTTCACATACAAGCTTTCTGCAAGATTAGATTTGAGGTCTTGATTTTCGGTGTTTAATAGTGTTTTTAGTGTTTAATACGATGAGGGTCTATGGATGGCGCTGCGTTGTGCGCTATGGTTTTGAGTAGTGATTAAAGTTTTAGCTTGGTTGTATGGCGGCGCCGATGTGAGTGCACTCATTGAAAACACGACCCAATTAAAGTCAAATTAACAAACACAGCTTTGAAAGCATAGGGGCACATCAAAAATGTGGTTTGTGCAATGCGTCAAAGTTACAATTAATGTGCACCATGCTATTATACTATTCTCTAGAGCATGCAAAGAAAAAACTCACATGCACTGTTCTGGATGATCAATCCCCAGATAAGGAACAAATATAGACCGAGCGCTCCATAGCTGGAGTCGATCACCTTAATGCCGGCATGGTATAAGCAGTAGGGCCAACTCTAATACAACCCTCTGCCTATGCAATAAAGTAATGAATGTTGCTGAATTTATTCATATTAATTAATTGTTATTAATCTACCCTTATTGTAAAGTGTTACAGTTACGTGTGTGTGTGTCTCTGTGTGTGTGTGTGTGTGTGTGTGTGTGTGTGTGTGTGTGTGTGTGTGTGTGTGTGTGTGTGTGTGTGTGTGTGTGTGTGTGTGTGTGTGTGTGTGTGTGTGTGTGTGTGTGTGTGTGTGTGTGTGGTGTGTGTGAGAGAGAGAGATACAGAGTGAGAGATGCTGTCATGCATAATAATATGAAGGGGGACATTAATAATGTTTAATTAAATGATAATCAATTCAGAGAGAACCTGCAAATGTCTGCCTTAGGCTGCAGTCTGTTTTATTATTGTGTGTGTGTGTGTGTGTGTGTGTGTGTGTGTGTGTGTGTGTGTGTGTGTGTGTGTGTGTGTGTGTGTGTGTGTGTGTGTGTGTGTGTGTGTGTGTGTGTGTGTGTGTGTGTGTGTGACAGGCGGAGGTATTTAAGACTGCGGTTCAATAGTATTTACATTATTATTTATATTGAAGCCCCCATGGCAAATCCCGGATGTGAAGTACGTTCATTTTATCTCTTGAAGGAAAGGAAGAGGACATTCAAACATTTAATTACCTCGCTCCAGAGATCCATGCTCTGTGCAGAAATTAAGGAGAGAATAAGAAAAGAAATAGAGCGATGGAGAAATGAGGAAATGACCCCGAGCTGAAGAAAATAATGAGCGCGGTTTTAAAGTCACGGCTGTCGACGGCCGTTCGACTCCCAGCCGGAAGGTTCCGGGTCCTTCACCCGATGTCCGCAGCCGAACGGGTAGACGCCCATGAGCAAGACCCTCACCCACAGCCTCACCTTCATGAGACACGTCTGGAGTCACCGTAGGTCACCTTGGATTCAAGTGTCGGCTCGATGTGTCCGCCTCATTTCATCCATGTGCTGGCTCCATGATGACCAGGCTCGGAGAGTCCACACGTGACTTCAGGGGCTGAAGTTATTACAGCTGACCGATACTGGATTAAAGGCCAATGCCGATGCCGATATTAGGGAGTACAATTCTATACAACATATTCAATATATATATATATTGTGTTATCCTGGGGGTGGAGCAGCTCCTTGGGATTGGCTGCTCGCCCTCCAGTAACGCTTCAGGCCACAGCAGCATCGCATTAAAGCCCAGAGCTAACGGAACCAACACTCCTTAGTAGGGGGAGGAGCTACTAACCTCCACACGGAGCACGACGTAAAGCTGGTAGTGTTGGCTAGCGTTAACGGGGATGTGCTCTGTTAAGAGGTTCAACCGCCACAGTAGAGGATTCATACAGAGGGGACTACGTAAATAGATCAACGCCATTTCTAAAGTAACCCAATCGGGGCATAACGGCAAACACATACGCCGATAACGATTAATCATTCATATAATCAGCCAACCGATATATCGGTCAGGCTCTAGATGAAGATATGAACAGTACTAGAGACCTACCTTTGGTGTGTGTAGCGTATGGATCAGTGGACTGTTTGCTCTGGGAGGGTTGTGTGGTGGAACACACCAGAAGGAGCAAACAGCAGCCGACACAGAGAGAGGCTAGTCACAGTGTGTGATTCACTGTCATTCGTTCATTCATCATGTTGTTCATTCATTCGTCCATCCAAACGTTCATACATTCATCTGTTCATTATTAACTCAGTTTGTTTTTTTCTTGCATTCAGTCACTTTTCCCTTTGTCTAATCCGTGTTGGGTTGGTGTCAGGACTGCCATTGGACACGCCGATCAAGGCTATGCAAATTATGACAACTCAAATGGTAATTACAGTATGAAAGGGATTCTTTTAATGTAACATTTACATGCGTCTCAGAGCCTTTCATCTGTATGCATCTGTATGTGTAAGTGAGGATATGTGTGTGTTTTGATGTTTATCACTGTTATTTGAAACCCTAACATATTAATTTTACGTTTGTTTCTGTGTGTGTGTGTGTGTGTTTGTGTGAGAGAGTGCGTGTGTGTTTGTACAGATGTTTAGTGTTGCCCTTCTGTCTGCAAACATGGCCCTTGTGTGTGTCTGTGTTTGTGTGTGTCTGTGTTTGTGGGTGCTTCCCCTTCACGTGAAATAAATAATAAATAGTACCATTTGTAAATTTAATTTTTGGAAGGACATCAATGAACGCAAGAATGTGTACTTTGTGTGTGTCTGTGTTTGTGCATGTGTGTGCCTGTGTTTAAGGATATTTTAATTTGTATGATGGACATCGAATGAGAACGAAATAGAGAAAGGTATCGAAATACAGTTTGGGAGGGAGGGAGAGAGGGAGGGGGAGAGAAAGGGGGAGAGAGAGGGGGAGAGAGAGAGAGAGAGAGAGAGACACACAGTCTGAGAGAGAGAGGGACAGAGAGAGACACACACAGTCTGAGAGAGAGAGGGACAGAGAGAGAGAGAGAGAGAGAGAGAGAGAGAGAGAGAGAGGAGCGACAGGGCTTTGTGTGTGTAAGCCTATTTCATGGCCGTGTCACAACTATTTATTCCAAAGTTAATAAGAGAGCTCTCCAACACACACACAGCACATAGAACATGCCTGGTTTGTGTGTGTACAGATGTGTGCGTCTGTTCGTGTGTGTACAGATGTGTGTGTCTTTTTGTGTGTGTACAGATGTGTGGGTGGGGGGGGCAGTCTGACTCTGTGGGTGTGTGTGTTTGTGTGTTTAAAGATGTGTGGGTCGGGGATGTTGGGGGAGTGTGTGTGTGTGTGTCTGCTTTGTGTGTTGGGGAGGAGTATAAGTCTGATGTGTTTGAGTGACTAAGTGTAAGTAAATGTTTCAGTGTGCGTGTGTGCGTGTTTTCTTGCGTTAGTGTCAGGGTGTGTGTGTAATGCGATTGTGTGAGTACATTTCTGTGTGTGTGCGCTTGCGACACGGCTGGTTACACTCTACAGGATTGCACTTCGACACGAGAGCCGCTGTAAATCAGCTCTATTGATCGGGCAGCGTGGGATATATGGCGGCACGATTGACCGCGGCCGTGCACAGTCCCGCTCAGAGTCAGCAGGTAAGCAATCATTAGTTTTTCATGGCCGCGCCGACAGCCATCTGTGCGCTCATGTTCATACCACCACCTGTGAGACCCCTCCGATGAAAGCCTCATTGAAACCCGAATAACATTACTTTAAATTATAAAAAAAAAAAGACAAAAATATATTTTGAACAAACTTGAATGCGGCAGGTCAATACAAACCCAGGGTGTTTTACAATATCAATACTTTGACTTTGTGAACTTATAGCTGTACCTATTGGCAGAGTGCTTTGTGTGCAAGGCAGCATCACTCGTCTGTAACCCATGGCGATGAGCCAAGCCACCGCACAGGAACAACGCATGGATTTGCTTTTAACTGCCAGAGAAGCCGCGGCCCGAAGCATGTCTATAGCAGTGGATTAAAAAAATACATAATCACGAAATCATTAACGAGTGGTTATAATTTAAGACATCTTACTCAACGATGTCTGAAGTTAGACTATGCCCTTTGGTAGTCCAACACCATAACCATGAGAGTTAAATGGTAAATTAACTGCATTTATACCGCGCTTCTCTAACCAGTGGCCACTCAAAGCGCCTCACAATACTACCTTACATTCACCCATTCATGCACAAATTCTGACACCGATAGTGGAGTCAACCATACAAGGCGACAGCCAGCTCGCCAGGGGCAGTCAGGGTGAGGCGTCTCGCTCAGGAACACCTCCACACTCAGCTAGGAGGGGCCGGGGATCGAACCGGCGACCTCTCGGTTACCAGCCAAGCCTCTCTACCTCCTGAGCCACAAGCCACCTGGTTAAAGACCAGGTTCACCACAGGCTGTACTGACTAAGCTCCCATCACCAGGTTAGATGCGAGGTTCAGAATCCTGGGGTAGAGTACCTCGTTCCTCTGCGCGTGAGGGGGACCCCCCTGCCGCGCCCGAGCCCTTCCGTCGCAGCAGGAGCGAGCGCGCACGTGCTGCGCTGGTAATCAAGGGCTGGGTGATTAGGGGGATATTAGCGGACCCCTGGGGTCGCAGAGGGGGAACGAACGGTGGAGGGCGGAGCTGTCTGCTGCAGGCGGGAGACGAAAACATCCTCATTTGTACCATATTATCTCCCCCTCGGTCTCATTCATGTGGATGGAAATGTTGGAAATGTCATCGACAAACGCTTTCCAGCCGTTGGTTCGTCTCTGTATGGTGTTTCTTTTTCTTTTTTTTGTGACGTATTGACACATTATCCACATAGCACGTTCTATTGAATTCAACATTTTCTACCAATGTGACTCCGGTTCTCTGACAACACAGCACAACCCACCGGGGACTCGAACCGGCAACCTGCTAACCACTGAGCCAAATGACTGCGGCCATTTGGATTGAGTCTTCCTAAAGCTTCGGCAGGGAGGAGGTTTTCCCTGGACGACACTCTGACCGTCTCTCCATTACACACACACTTCTGAACACACTTCCGTTTGCTTCCAAAAAAAACCCCTCAATTTGTCTTTCCACACGCTAAGTGAGGTGGGACACATTTCCTCCGAGACGGACCACACCCAGAGGAACCAGACCTGGCATCTGGTCCATCCATCACCGGGCACCCCCATCGCTCACCTTCTACCCCCCCCATCCCTCCCCCCGCTCGCCCCCATCCCTCGCCGGACGAACCCGTAATGAGCACCCGCAGTGCAGGCGTCAGTGATGGTGTCGGCGCGTGGTTAGATAAATCCACGGCGCGGTGCCCGCTCCCTCTTCCGTTCTCGCCGTCAAGCCTTTAATCACAGCCACCGCCGACGGCGCCATTACCCAGAATCCCCTTCAGTCCCCGTCCGCTGGCGACACAACCCCACAACCCCGACCCGTCATCGTGCAAAAGACTTCGGGATCCGTTGAATAAGGCAAGACGCAATGTCTGCAATATCTCCTGCCCTGCGTCGTAGAAAAAAACCAATGACTAAACAACAAAGCAAACAAAATAAAACCAGGGTATCCAATCCGGGGCGCGGCGCTGGTTTATATTCAGCGTTGGGTTTATTTATACAGACAACGCCGCCGCCGCCGCCGCCGCCATTGTTTACCCTGCTGGCGTCGGCCCGCCCGGATGGCCATACGTCTCCCAAACATAACACCTGCCACCGTGTAATTTAGCCAGCGCCCCTCCCCTCCACCATCTCCTCCTTCTCCACCACCTCATTCCCTCATGCTCCTCTGTCTCCTCGACTCCTTCTCCTCCTCCTTCTTCTCCTTTTCCTCCCCTACTCTTTCTCCCCTTCCTCCTCCCTTACTCGTTGTCCTCCACCTCCTTTTTCTCCTCTACTCCTTCTTCTCCTCCTCCTCCTGCTCCCCTAATCCTTCTCCCTGCACCTCCTTCTCCTCATTATCTTCCCCCCTCTTCCTTCTCCTCCACTCTTTCTCCTCCCTCCCCTCCCCCTTTGCTTCCCTAATCCTTCTCGCACCTCCTTTTCCTTGTTATTTTCCCCCTTCTTCTTCACCTCCTCCTACTCCTCCTCTCCCTCCTCCTCCACCCTCTCCTCCCCCTCCCCTTAATCCTTCGCCTCCCCGCACCTTCTTTTCCTCCATATTTTTCCCCTCTTCCTTCTCCTTCTCCTCCACCTCCTCCTACTCCTCCTCCTCCTCCTCCACCTTATTCACCCCTCCTTCCGCTGCCATTAAATATCTGAGTGGCTGAAACAGACGAGATGGATTACAGCGGAGGAAGAAAAGAGGACAGAGGAAAACAGCAATCACAAGCAAACAGGAAGTGAGCTTTATAAAGGACTGAGGCAACAATGATTCGTTTAGAGTGTGTGCGTGTGTGGTTTGTAACTTTGCTTGTGGTGGAAAATATTTGCAAGGTTGCCTGGCCAAGAGAGCAAATATTCAGATTCATATTTCATTATTGATTAGCAGTAAAATTGTTAACTGCTTTATACATGTGTGCATGTGTTTATTAATTTGGCAGAACCTTTGCTTGAAAACTGATATTGTGTTGTGTTGATGCAAAACTGTCGATATATCTCCATCTGTATCTATATAGTTGAGCATTTTCTATTAGCGTATCTATTCTAACTTTTAAGAAAGTTTTTTCTTCCATCAAATAAAAATCTGTTTTCCTTTCAACCCGTGATGGTAATTTAAAGTAATCTCTGAAGAGCGTCTGAATCTTTTTTTCACTTCTTCCATTCTGACTCATCAATGCAGATCTCTACAAGCTAAACTCCCAAAGGCAGTGGGATTCAACTTTGTCGACAGTGAACCAGGGAGAAATCTGTACTTTCTGATAAACTTGTCTGGTCAGCCTGTCTGCTGTTTGTCTGATTACATGTTCCTGTCTTTCTTGTCAGGATGTGTTTTTCTCTCTCCTTTTTTCATTATTTATTTTAACATCATCTGTCATTTTTCTGCGTCCCTGTCACTTCCATGAGCTGTCCTGCTATAACTCTCTCTCCGTATCTCTCTCTCTCTCTCTCTCTCTCTCTCTCTCTCTCTCTCTCTCTCTCTCTCTCGCTCTCTCTCTCTAATCTCTATACACATCAAATGTGGCCCAAAACCATGCAAAAATGTGCATGTGCTCCATCTCCTCAGCTCCCTTTTCTTCTCTTTCTCAATTTCTTCAGCTTCCTTCCTCTTTCTCCCCCCCCTCTCTCACAGTCTGACTAAGTGACCTCCCTTTAACCCAAGCCAAACACGTATTTCTATATTTCCAGTAGAACTCCGGCAGTGCGGAGCAAAGCTTTGAGAGTGTCGTCTCCGTCTCATCTCCACGTCACCGTTCAAAAACAATCTGAATCATTCACCGAAAACTCTCAGTTCTCTCTGAACTGCAGTCTCTGCAGGGCCAAACGCATTAAAAACCAACTCTCTGCTTCGTTGGATGTTACATGAGAGGCTAGAGAGCTGTTTTCTGTGTCAATGACAAACTTTGACATGACGTCAAACGGTAAAAACAGAGTGATGTTTTCTGGCTGGTAGTGGATACCAGCCTGAATTAATAAGGTTCACCTTGACAGAACAAAATGCCAGTATTGGAGTCAACACATGACTCACTGCATCGTCTCCGTAGGAGAATATCAGTTAGTCAATGTTTCTAATAGTTTGAGACGCTGCCTTAAGCTGCAATCTAAAAGTGCGATCTGATTGCGGAATTTGAGTTCGTTAAAATATCCCTCGCAATATTTACTTCATAATGTCCCTTAATCCAGCACCTGCCTTCGTATTTGTTCCTCGTTCTTCCTCCAGGGTGAGGATGTGTGCAAGCGTCCTGGTTTCACTCCCTGACTGGCAGCAGCCGTCTGTCTAATGGAGTGGATTGAACCACGTGCGCTCCGGTGTGCTTCCAGCTCCGCTTGGGCACCGGCAGTTAGCAGGCCAATCAGCTGTCTTTAGGCTTTCCTCCGCACGACTATTAGTGAGTTTATCTAATTGGACCCTCGTTACGGCGAGGGCGTCCTGCCTTTCGGTCCAGGGGCCGTCGGACTGTGACCACATTTGATCAGTGGTCACCGAGGCGTGGTCAGGTCGATTTGGCATCGTGGTGTACTCTGTGGACACACCTGTGCAAACTGGAGTTCTGGCCAGCAGATTTGATTCGCTGAACAATTTACCATTTAGTCCCTTTTTGCATTGTAGCGTTCATACAGAGGTACATACAGAGAAGTCTTTTAGGTACATGTCATTAAGGAACAGGTATGAGGATAGGGCATCTTGCTCAAATGAAGCCTAATGGGAGATTGAGGATGTTGGCCCGAACCCAGTGCCAGACTATCCTGTTTGCAATTCTATCATTAATAATTTTGTTACATTGATGTGTGGTCTGAACAGATCCACTGTCTTCAGCCTGTACCTTGAGCACATTAAAGCCCTGGATTGGTGGGTTTCATCTGAATGATTTTATGCTGCCGAGGAGACCATCGGTAATGATCTTCTCTGGTGTCTGCCCACCTCCTCCTCGATATCCTCAGAGAGCACTTCCTGTGAAAAGGTTTCATGGCTGAGCGCCTTCTCCAAGAATACCTTAACGAGAACTCCTATTGGAGGACTCATCCCTTCGATCATTCAGGACCAACTAGGGTTGATTTACTTTTATTGATGTCTGAATCCATCAATGAAAAAATAACAATCAAAAACAATTTACGCTACTTTCCGTGCAAAACAGCGATACATAGTGCTCTGCCATGGAAAGAACACAGATAAGAACTAGAGTTCATCTGAAATTATACAAAATCGGAATCACAGAGTTGCATTAACATTGTGGGACAGGTAGTGGTGCATGAAGTATATTAACAACAACACAATAAATAAAAGATGACACACTAAATAATATAAAAAAAAAAGAAGCAATGTTTTAGATGTTCAACAGGTGAATAATATGACCATGGAAAGGGATAACAGTTCTTTGGTCTATTTTCATTTCATGCTGACTATGCGTAAGTGTGGAAGAAGCTGGCTGAAGAAGCTGTGTATCCAATGGTTTACAGGCACCATGAGAGACCCCATGGGACCCAGGTGAGAAGAGGTCCTCATAATGCAACAGCACGCTTTACAAACACGGGGCTTGTTGCTCTGCTGTAAGCGCGGCAATGGCATGACGTAGCTTTTTCATTTTTCTTTTACCACCCCCTTCAGAGGTCCCCGGTGAACACAAGAAAACACACACACACTCACACTTGACGCACCCATACAAACTCACAAATGCACACACACACAAACACAAACACACGCAGTCTCCCTGGTCTCTGGTAATTCCCGCGAATGCTTCAGGTTGTTTTGCACACAGGAATTCGATGGCTCTCTCTGACGTTGATTCATGGCCGGACTATGCGATCTTATACCTCCCCAGAGAGAGATGGATTCGGTGCCTCGGATAAGGTTTGGGGGTGCATGTGTGGAGGGGCTCTCTTTGTCAGTATTGTTGCTCAACAGTACCGCCATCTATCTATTGGCCTTGGGCCATGACGTCCATCTTCCCAGAAAACCCCCCTTGCTCTCCCTCGCTCTCTCGCTATCTCTACTCGCGCTCTCTCTCCCCACCCCCCCTGCCAAGCCACTCTTAAACTATAGCTTCATTCGTAGGCTTGCTATCGCTCCCCTCGTTTATTTGCACTATTATTCACTAGTTCACACTGTTGCTTTTCCTGCACTTTAGTGCAGACTTTGACTGAGGCGGTGCGGGTTTTTATGGGCCACACCAGAGCAATATGAGCTGGGGCACTGAGAACGCTGAACACGGAGACGCTGCGATTACAAAACATACGTCGTTTCCTTCAACCCCTTATAGAAAACGGCCCTCCAGTGGAAAAACAATCGTTATCGTCATGTTTCCAGAGTTAGGTGCAGAATAGTCGAGAAGTGGTGATCGTGTTTGACTCCTTGCCTGGAGGTTCCAGGTTCAAAGCCCAATGTTCCGCAATCTGCCTGTAGGTATCCCAGGCCAAAACTCCCATCTTTCTTACGGCATTTGCGGAGGGTCGACCCTGTTGTAGCTTTCCCATTTCTCATTGGCTAGTCATTGTTTTTGTTAGCTACATTAGCCTCTTTAGCAAACCAGCTCGAAAACAAACAACATAACTTTATATTGTATTGCACGCACAGCAAGACCGTGCAATGCATTAATTGGTGACCGGCATAATGTAGCAATGTAATCAACTGTGTAAAAGCATTTAAAATCTACATTAACATGACCATCGTGATACAAATATAAAGAAAATAAATCTCTTAACGGGGGCAGCCATTTTTGTTGAGTAGTAGTACTTTCGGCTAGCCTGGCACCGCCCACCTACCTACTTACGCTCAATTTTCATTTCACTTCAGTACTAGGTCTGGGTCTGCTTAATATAAATGCATTCCATGTAAACCAGATTTCTGGCGGTCCAATCAGCGAACAGAGGGAGTGGCTGAGAACGATGACGTCGAGGTCGCGCGCCAGTTTCAGTTGTAGTCAGAGGGAAGACAATGAAGGATACGAGAGAAGCTATTCGGTCTGTTGTGGGATCGCTGCCGAAAATCGATCAATTAAAGCCAGAGCAAGAACAAGCTCTGCAGAGTTTTGTTGGTGGCCATGATGTTGTGGCGCTTCTCCCCACCGGGTTCGGGAAAAGTTTGATTTTCCAGCTGGCTCCGTTAGTGGTGAAGGAGCCGATCCCGTCGCATGACATACGTCACGACCAAACGCTATGCGACGATTGGTTATGGCAGATCCAGAGTGGCACTGGCCAGATCCAATCATTTTAAAACTTCTACAGACACCCGCCTCCAAGTGAGTGAACGTTTGCCAATTGAGCAGTTCCAGACCTTCTGTACAAATGAAATGAAGTACGATGGTCTGGTAGGACCAGGCTAGCGTTCGGCCTCACTGAACTCGCTCTACTTTCAAAGCGACGAGATACTACGACCAAAAGGGGGCGTGCTCAGTGAAATGCTGCAAGAAAGCTGTGAGATTTGGAACTTAAAAATTGCATGAACCGGCGTACCATCCAAATGGATTACAGCATAGGTTTCCTACAAGGAAAATTCAGTGTATGGAAATTTCAATAAAGTTCTTAGTTCTTCCTTTTTACCTCCTTAATCCTCACGGCCCAAGAAGGTTAAGCAGCTATTCATAAGGTTTAGCTACTAGTCAGAAGATCCAGGGGCTAGTCAGAAGCTGCAACTGGTACTTAGAAGGTAAAGCTGCTAGTTAGAAGGTAAATCTGCTAGTTAGAATGATCAGCTAGTAGTCAGAAGTTTCAGCAGCTAGTCTGTAGGTTAACCTGCTAGTCAGAAGGTTCAGCTGCTAGTCAGAAGGTTGAAAAGGACTCTCTCCTGGCTCAGCTTGTTGCTTTCTTCCGTGTAATGATGTAATCCTCTCAGCAACAATGTAGAAGTACTGTGAAAGAGTACCATGTTCATGTATTTGTATAGAGAGAGAGAGAGAGAGAGATGAGCGAGAGATGGAGAGAGGGGGAGAGAGTGAGAGGATACATAGGAAGAGTGAAAGCAAGCGTTTGTATCGAAAGAATGATGAACACTTCCGATGAGCGTCAAAGCCATCATCCGACGAGGTCACTGCTGTCTGCTGCCCTCCATCAATGTGATGGAGAGACACACACACACACACACACACACACACACACACACACACACACACACACACACACACACACACACACACACACACACACACACACACACACACACACACACACACACACACACACACACACACACACACACACACACACATGTACCCACACACGTACACAAACTCGTTTTTATACATATATCGAAAATAAATATATACACAAACACACACACACACAATCCCACATGCATACACACAAACAGAAAGACGCACACACCTTCATACCTGCACATCGGCACACCCAAACATTCAACCTCCCATCGAGCGCCCATCTATCTTCATCAGGTCAATGTGCTGTCAACACGTCTGACTGCTGGAGAACTTCCCAACGTATCTGTGTGTGTGTGCGTGCGTGTGTGTGCGTGTTTGTGCTTGTTATTGCATGTAGAGATGGTTAGATTTGTTGTTGTCTCTTTCCCTACTCTCTGTCTCATTTGTTCATTCATTCAGACACACTGTTGCACCTCATGCTTCCCTTTGCTATCAGCATCGGTCAAATGTGCACGTGTAGGCCTTTTGGTGTCTGTTTGTATGTGGGTGTTCGTGGATTAAAGCATGGATGATGATTATTGTGTGAAAACAGAAAGAGAATACATATAAATAGTAAAATAATTAAAAAGAGATGGGCAGGCTACCTATTGCTTGTTTTTCTTCCTGAGAAAACTATATTTATATTTCATACGTTTGAAATACGTAGGTAGCCACCACCTTTTTGCCCTACCTAAACAAATTATTTAGATTCTTCCCTAGCTAGTCCTAGCTATACCACTCCCCTAGCTAGCTTCTTTAAAACGGCAATCGGCAAAGTGCATTGTTGTGGCCCACAACAATGCATGTTGGGGGAGTTGGGTAGTCTGTTGAAGACTTTTACCCACAACTTGTGGGTATGAATGCTTCAACTTCATGCTCAATAAGCGGCTGTTTCTCTTCCAAAGAGGGAAGGGCGCTTCTGTTGGCTTTGATTTATTAGAGAGTGTTAGTAGACTGGGCGGAGGGAGGGGTAGACAGAGGCAACAGGTCAGGACTCCAGCGATTATTAACGATGCTTGAAGTAGTTAAAACTGCCAAGATATTAACGCTACACCGCTACGAATAGAAGCCTCGTGTCAAACAGGGTGGTTCAAGTGTGTGTGCTTTATGGTCCCTCTGGCTGTATATCATTTACTCTATCCCTTATGAATACTAACCAGCTCTCCCACCTGTCCCACACTCTTAGGAATACATCCATTTTAATGCTTGAGTAGGGACCTGCTGAAGACGGCCAATATGACATGCTAACCAGGGGTTTCCCTCTGGAATTCTAATTAAAGGCAGGTTAATATGGAGCACATTAGTTTCTTTCATAATTGCATTTGTGAAGTGTTGTGGTTGTGAGTGAGCTTCAATAACTTTTTGTTAGATGCATGATTATGATTATAAGGCATGATTATTTATGTGGTAGCATTTGTCTTTTTTGCCGAAATGTGGGAACACATTTAAAATAGTAAAGACAATCGTGCTTGTCTGTGAATCATAAGGGAATACCCATCACAAACATAGATGATAGAAAACTAATACAATTAATAATTGCATGAGGGAACAATCTGGGAAATAAGAATAATGTTGAATTTGTTATTGGAATGTTTTACCTGAATAGTTTGGCAGAACGTAGTTGTTGTGTTTAAAAGTAAAGTAAAGCATTATGCAGTTACTGGGTAGGCCCTGAATATTCAAATGTAGATTAGCATAAAGACAATATCCCCATGCCATCATCAATTATAGCCTAGAACCAGAGTTTCAGACACAGTATAGACATCTGTACCTTCTATGAATTGCTTTCAAACATATCTGAATGAACATCAGAGAAGTGAGCGAGAGAAAGACAGAGTAAGAGAGAACAGGGTGGGGGCGAAGGGGGGGAGATAAGGAGAGGTATCATGGCGACAGATCCAATTCTTTACATTGTGCCAAGGGAACCGATGATGATGAAGAAGAAACAAGATGGAGGCGTTCATTCAGAGGCATTGAGGGGTGGCAGAAGGGACAGAATACAGAGAGAGAAAGAGAGAGAGAAGCAATGAGAGGACGATAATTGGAGAGAGATGGTAAGAGAGAGAGAGAGAGGGGGATAGGGTGAGAGGGATAGACGGATGGATTGAGGAAGAGAAAGAATGTATAATTCATAAAAAAAGTGATTTGTTATCTCTTACAATAATGCACTGGCATGCAATAATTAGACTACAGAATTTAACACATACATAGAAATAGATTTTGAAAAGACAGCGAGATCACGGTCAGACAGTGTTCAAATGTGCGCGTGGCTCTGTCTTTGTTTGGGTTACGGGCCTTTCAGTTCCTCACATCTGAATCCATCATCACTTTATTGGAGAACCTGACAGCCAAATTGACACCCTGTTAGTGTTCCATAGGTGCTCTACGGCTGGCGTTGATTGGACCGGATGTGATGGACCTGTGAGGCACAGCTCCTATCCTTGTTTCATGTCTCCCACTGATCCAGACAGTGCTCACGTCTACAACCTAATTCAGGATACATACTTACTTCCATTCAATCGTTTGAGTCATTACCTATAAGCAGAAAATGGGCAGTTTGCCGGCATTGCGTAAAAGTGTCGATGGATGGATGGGACGATGAATGGAAATGTTTAGTTTGGATGAAGGATGAACGGATGGGCAGTTTGATGGGTGGCTGATGGATAGACGGGGGGACGAAAGATGGGTGAAGGAATGGATAGGAGGATGAATGGCTAGATGAATTGATGGTAGACGACGGGTGAATGGATGGATAGGGGGATGAATGGCTAGATGGATGGATGGATTGATGATCGATGACAGGCGAATGGAGATCGATAACGAGACGCATCAGTGGGTGTTGGAGTGGTGATGTCGGTGGATCGATTCGTATAGATCACCTTACGGATGGATTGGAAAGACAACCTTGATCTGCTTGGAGAGGCTGGAGGCAAAACCTCCTGCTCTCTGTCTCTACGGCCATGTTGATCCTTCCTCTGGTTCATTCCTCCTCCCACCTCCTCCACCTCCCACCTCCTCCAATAGACCTCCCTTAGACCTCCACGTCACCTTTGGTCAGCAATGCTAATTGTCTCGAGCACACCGATCGATAACTGGCCGAACGGATTGATCTCTAATTTGATTGTTTGTTTAGCTGCCCCCTCTCCCTCGTTTCGCCACCTCTCCACCATCACCTGGTGCCTCGTTTCGTTTAATCCATCCACCTCCAAAACACTTTCCTTTCTCTTTCGTATACAACCTGATTCACTGAAGGACACCCTATGACCTTATCTACCCTCCCCTCCCCTCTCTCCTGGAACTTCCATACGGGCAGGCAGCCAATCAGGCACAGCAGAGGAGAAGATATTCTAAAGAGCAAATCTGAATGATTGTTGGTTGATTAATGAAGTCATTTAATGAACATCATCAGTGGTCTAACTTTTTGGACAGGATGGATCGCGCCGCAAGTCTAGCAAAGTCTCCCGGACCACATTTTTCACAATAGACGATTCTAACAGCCACTAAATCAAGGTACACACCCTAAACAAAGTGGCTAAACGTTGTTGAATCGCTGAAGGATTGCTTTTTCAACAATTTCAACAAGTTTAACTAATAAAGTGTGGTTCCGAAGCGACACATTTTGCTGGGTGGTTTTCTTCAGTTCTGTCTGGATTTGGAAGGATTGAGTTTTAGGTTTGAGTGTTGAAAGCTATTTTCCCCGACAGAGCAAGGTTAAACAAGGAATGTCTTTCAAACTTTTGTTGTGGAACACAAGATGAGATTGCAATCGCCACTAGAAAGATGTAGACCTAAAACAAAGAACACAGTTTGCCCACACAGAATAAACCCTTAAGTGGTAACTCCCCAAAAGACTCCAACTCTCTCTCTACAAACTCTCTTCTCCTATCTCTGAAAATACCAACATCTCCTTGTATGATCCCAGTTCATACTTTTAGGAATTACGACTCACGACTTATTTGAAGTAAGGTCAGGTTACTATATGAGGCCATTTCAGCTCAAACCCAGATCTCTAGGCTGTGAGAGATCCCTAACCACTACACTCCCCCCCCCCCCATTCATTCACTTGGACCATACAAAACATCTTTGGCCCTTTAAACCCAGGCCAGAGCCCGCTCAATGGGTCATTTGAGTAAACTCTGAGAAATACCCAATTCAACATCGTTATCGGGATTAATTGCGTTAGTCAGTCAAATCCTATATTGCCAATTGCCAAAGACCAGAGAGAAGAGTAACAGCCTCATATGGCAGAGAGCGAAACGAGACGGAGGTTGGTTCTGTGGTGGCGTGGGAGCCTGAAATCCACCTGAGCCTCTGTCAATTACAGCCATTCCTCAGCGGGATTTGGCTTTCCTACTGACGTATTAATCAATCCACACCGGGGGAAACCACAGGAGCAGACAAAAGAAGGATCGCACAAAGGGAAAGCAAAGACGTGATGGAGAGGGAAGGAAAAGGGGGAGAAAAGGAAACAGAAAGGATGTGGTTAGATAATACTGATGAAGAGTTGGCACCAAATGGTCCATCTGCCGGTCTTTTCCGTCTGTCTGCCTGTTCAGAGAGATGGCAGAAGAAGGAGACAAAAGAGAAATGAATGCAGAAGGAGAGAGAGAGAGGAAAAATAGGGAAATACTAGAACGGGTGAGAGGAAAAGACGAGAGAAAGAGAGAGGACAAAAAGGTAGAAATAAAAAGAGGGGAAAAGACCGAGAAGGAGAGACAGAGAGTGCAGAGTGCTTCCACGGGAAGGGGGACATACATTAGAGGGAGGAAATCGCCTGTGGCTGATCAATCCCTTGGACTTAATTATTTTCTCTTTCTTAAGACATTGTTTTGCTCCCTCTGTTATTCCATCCATCACGGCGGATGGAGCGGCTTTGTCATTAGCAGGGTGTCCTCCAGAGAATGGCCGGTGGAAGAATTGCCCCGTTATCCTGCTCTTCAAGGCCGCACTCCCTTCCCCTCCCTGCCTATGGACGCCCCGCGCGCCCATCTGCTCTCCACCGACTGGGGAGGCTGGAGGAGGGGGGAGGGTGGAGGAGGGGTGGGGGGAGGCTGGAGGCTGGAGGAGGGGTAGGTGAATGGATGGATGGATGGATCAATTAGTTGATGGATGGATGGAATGGAGGGCTGACGGGGAGGTTGGATGACGGAGGGATAGGTTGATGGATGGTGAAGGGAAGTTTGGATGTTGCATGAGGGATGGATGATGAATAAATTGATGGGTGGAGGGAAGGTTGGATGAAGGATGGCCGGTTGGATAGACGGACGGATGGATGGATGGATGTATAAAATAATGAATACATGCAAGAATGCATGAATGAATGGGTAGAAACAGAAATTGATGGATGGATTCACGAAAAGACGGATGGCTTCAGTTTCTAAATCCAAAAAGAATCAGTGAAGTTTGTTATTTTTCCACTCATAATACTTTAGAGTTTATTTACTGCTTTGCTTCAGGTGATGCAGCGAGCGCTCAATAGAATGAGCCAGACAGTGAATGACCCTCAGACTCACAGGAGCAAGAAGCAACTAGCAGTGCGTTTGACTGGATGAGTCAGACACTCAGAGTCTGAAACCCACTATAAAAAGGCCCGTTCATCCATAATAATCACCATAATAATAACGGTGATAAGATTGTCATCCGACAAGAACTTCACAACATACATTAGTCATATTGGCTCCGGTCCAACGTGATCTCACAGTGCAGCTGACACATTTCTGTCTGTGAACCCATTTGCGTGGTGTTAACATCCCCTGTTATTATCAGTAATGGAATTGAAACCGACAGGAAAGCATCGACAGCGAGAACAGAATAACCTCGGAATTACGCTGCCTTCAGAACAAGAGTGATGGACTGTGATACGGGCCGTCACCGCGGATCACACACTCTGACGGGGCCTAAGTTACGCCTTGTTCACACTGCATGCGTCCGTCGACGGATCTCATCTCATAAACGCAAGGACACTGTCCAACGAAATCGCCTTTGTAATGCAACCCAGAAGAACACATGGATACGTCAAAAAGCCCCCACCCGTCGACGGACGCATGTAGTGTGAACGAGGCGTATGTTAAGTACAGCCATCCTTACCTGGCCCCAGTCTAATAACACGTTTAATGGCTTTAAGGTCGTTTCACTCCTCTGACTTGCGCCAGCATTTTTAAGTGCTTCACACAAAACAAATAACACAGTGGAAACATTTCATGTAAAGTTAATTTATGTTACTGTGTGTCTTTGTGTGTGTGTGAGTCTGTTTACACATGCATGTGTGTGTGCCCGTTTATGTTTGTGTGTGTGTGTGTGTGTGTGTATGTTGTGTGTGTGTGCATATGCGCCTGTGTATGTTCTGTGTTTTAAGTCATAATGGAAGTAGAGACAGCGGGGAGGGGGGGGGGGGGGGGGACACAAGAGATGGGTAGTATACGCCCCAGAGGTGCACTGTGTGTGTTTGTGTCTTTGTGTTATAAACCTGTGTGTCACAATGGCATAATTTATGTGTGTTTATGGATAGTATCTTCATATGAAAATGTGTGTGTGCGCATACTTGTGTGCGTGTGTATGCAAGTGTGTATATGTGTGTTTTTATTGGTGTAGCTCCTGGTAATATCTGCTTTGGTGTGGGTTTTAGTACCATCTGCCGCCTTTAAGAGTCCCACATTCTGCTGCGTGACAAATGAGAGCTGCACCACAACATGCACTGTAAGCTGAGCCACACCTGCTGCCACGCCCAGAGGGACAGCTTTAAGAGCGTGTTCCCGCCTTAGGAAAGACGGTACAGCGGAATACAGCGCAGCCGTGACTGTTACCTCTGGCTCCGTGGACACCAGAGAGCCGCCCGGCATATGCAGGGGGACACATTGAAGGAGAGAGGGAATGAAAGGTCAGAACACAACGCCACAGAAACCACCCACTCAACACACAGGCGTGATGGGAGGTATAGCCAGGAGGGGACAGGATATGATGGTGGTTAGGACAAATGACGCCAAGGCAGAAGGTATTATGTTCAATACCCGATGGGCACTGCCTACTGCCTGTGAGAACGCATTTGGATAAAGGCTTATTTGAAATGAACAAAATGCTAACTTGAGAGTGAGGGTCCAAAGCAAGACAGCCCGATTGTGGATCCTATAATGTGATAAGCATGATGGAGAACGGGGGGGAGACGGTGAGGGAATTAACGGAGTGGGACAGGGTGTAGCCGACTGTGTCTCCATCCCAATGGATGCCACGGTGACCAGACCCTGCCTCATATAACTAATGATATCATGGTAGGTCCAGTCAAACTGGTGGTGAGAAGGGTACTGTCGGACAGACAATAGGCTCTTAGGGCTCTCGGGTAGGAAGGAATGAGCCCTCGGAAGGGTTCGGCCACAGTGTGATTAGCCTTGTTAGCGCTGCTGTAGCGTGGAGGCTACGTCAAGCTAATGTCTGCTGGAGAGCTCTTCCCTGTGACACTAACTGAGCTGGAGCACAGAGACGCAGGCTGACAGCCCAGGCAATGGAGCCTGGAACACACTCAGCAGTGAGTTAAAGGGAAAAACAAGTGTGTGCCGTGTAGAAAATACAAGAGGGTGGATGCATTGTGAAGGCGCTGGACCCAACCAACACCAACAGCCAACGGTATACTGTTGGCTGTTGGTTCGACATGTTTACAGACATAAAACGTAATCCGCCAACAGCAACAGACAAGTGAGGCACACTGGCCCCCATTGTGGTGTTTGATAGTATTGGTCTGGTGCCGTTTGCAAGTAGACCATAGTTATAACATGTGTAACATGTGTACATGTTATAACTATTGTCACAACCCCACTGGTATATTCAAAACGGCTCTCTGTCCAGGCAGGAGTCGAGACACATAAGTGGTAACAAACCGCAGCTGGCAGGCCACTAGCTTCCGGCCACGTGAGCAGTGACTCGCCTGGGTTCCTGGCGGGCTCTGGTCCTTCTCTCTCTTGTTGAGGGATAGCCCAAGCGTTGGGGTGAACGGTAGCCTGTCCTGTTTGGTTATTGTTTGACGTATAACATAGAGAACGGTAGCCTGTCCTGTTTGGTTATTGTTTGACGTATAACATAGACAAACACTTGACAGACATACACGACAAATGAGTGGTCACGTTCCCTGTAGGAATCCCTAATCCTGGTACTGTTGTTGCATAAGGGCGAATAGGTTTTACAAAGTCTCATGGTTTCTGAGTGTAACCAAGTCTGGGCAACATGCTGTCTATCCAGACACCATCTTGCTTCTGTCCGCCATCTTGGATCCCTCAGGTGACCATAATCAAGGCCAATCAAGGGAGCCACTCCCACAGTTACCATGACAACCAGTTACCGACCAGCTTAACATTACCCAACAGTAGGATCGTGACACTATGGTATTAACGATTTACCATCCAATTTACCGGAATTATACACCAGTGACATGGAACAGACATGTCTGTATTCAGGAGCAGTTCTGATTGGTTGATCAAAACGTGTAATAAGTTAAAAAAAAATGCAACGAATAAAGCAAATGAAGACATGTTAACAAAACTTGTGAATAATTGGATAGCTGAGGTCTCTATCCAAATTGAAGCCTTATTCAAGCGCTGGTCCTGGCTGATGTTCACTGAACCTCTGAGATATGCATGCAGGCAGGGGTGAATGCTTTGTGCGTTAATTATCTTTTGTTGAAACATATAACAAAACAGAGATTAATGGCTTCACACACGCCCCCTTGACATTAAGGAAATTAGTCATTTGTGTAGCGTGCAATAAACACTGTACATTACAACACAGACAAGACAATAGCTGGTTGTCAGAAGAATGCATGCATCATAAAGGAGATTACACTGGCGGATGTTATATTGAAACTGTATGAAATGAATAAGTCCTGTGTGTGTGTGTGTGTGTGTGTGTGTGTGTGTGTGCGCGCTGTGCGCAATTGCGCACGTATGTGTATGCGCATGCAAATGCAGAGGAATGCTTTGCATATTTCCGTACATTACAAGTAAAGTCATATCCATAAATATTCATATTGGCATTAACAAATGGGTGGAGATTTTCTAGTGTCTATGACTGATCGTGAGGGAAGGATTGTAACAATGCAATATGGGTTTGTGCGTGTGCATGTATCAGTATTTTAGCAACACATGTGGGTTTGTGTGTGTTCATGTATTATTATTATTATAGGCTATAGCAACACATGTGCGTTTGTGTGCGTGCATGCATCAGTATTCTAGCCACCCGTGTGAGTTTGTGTGCTTGCGTGCATGATTATTATAGCAACACGTGTGTTTGTCTACGTGCATGCATCAGTATTTTAGTAATGCAGGAATGGGGGTCTGAACCACCTGCAGCCCTGTGCATGAAGAGAGAACTGGGGTTGGCTTAGCCGCTAAACCCATCTATTAGAGGGGAATTCAGAGCTATTATACGCTACATGTTTATGTAGTGTGGTCATGTGTATGCATCGGCATGATTGATACTCTGCTTCCGGCTAAACCCAGAAACAAACAAATAAGCAAATGATGTTTACTTGGCGAGGGCGGGACAATCTGTAACTCCCGTATTCACAGACACATTATTCTCCCGTCGCCTCATTTGCTTTCACCGGGAAAATTAGCATCGAAGACCGGAATTCCGAGAGACTCCCACATATCTGCACCCGCACACACCCGGACTCGCGTGCATGCAAACGCACAAACCCGCACTCACTCTCACTCTCAGTCTCACTTTCAGTCTCTCTCTCTCGTTCTCTCTCTCACTCTCTCTCTCTCGCTCTCTCTCTCTCTCGCTCTCTCTCTCTACACAGACACAAACACCAACAAGTACGAGAAGGTAGTTTTGCCATGAACCTGACAAACACACACAGATATGCATACCCAAACTTTTCAAAGAAATGCAAATGCTGCTAATGAATACTATCATAAACATGTGTGTGTACACTAGTCCGACTTCTTTAAAAGCTATTGGTAGTATTTATAGTTCTAGCAGGTTTAATGGGGCCTTTGCAGCTCTCTCCGAATCTCCTGCCCTACTCTAACACGCCCCAACCCCCACCATGCTGTGATGATACGTACCCTAACACGCATGGTATTCAAACCCACATGGTCTCCAGACGCAGGGGCAAACAACAGCAGCTAATCAGCAAACCACTGAACCACTGTGCAGCGAATCAGTAATTTACACAGAGGACAAAGCGAGGCGATTTGATACGATCGCGTGGGCGGGATTGTCTTGTGGATTGGGAGTTAGATTTCCCTTTTGAGGGGTTCTGTGTTCGATCCCCCATGTCCTTAGCATATCCTCAGCCAGACCCTCAGCCCCGTTCTGCTCCTTAATGATCTGTGTCTGTATTGACTGCATGATTTGCTTTGGATGCAACGTTCTGCCGAATTAATTAATAGTTTGACAGGAAGGAGACTAGCAAACAGGAAGTATAAGGTAACAGAGAGTAAACAACTTGGGAACCGCCATTTTGAAATCCATTTACTGGAATGCCCTCCTGTTTGTATCCAACTATGAAAGAAAATGAACCATAAATCTCCTCTTTATTTCCATGTTTGTTCCCGGACAAGCATTGACGGTAATTTGTCTGAACTGACTACACGAAAGACCAAAGCCCAGATGTTTGCGAATGAGTTTCTCCATTTAAACTAGAATGAACTACTTATCTTAATGAATACTCGCAAATTATCCACATTCCCCATTTTATCCAGAGAGCACCCATCAATGTAATAATCTCCTGAATATGTTGTAACGTCTGAAAATGTTTGCGAAAATGTGCACCTATCTTGATCGAAAATGTAATAAACCACACTGACGTGATAATATCATAATTGGGTATTCATTACATTTGCAGGTGGGTAATTCTGATTAAAAACAGATTCATTATTGTTTAGAATGGACAGAAAGCATATGAGGGTGATCTCGTGTCGTGTCCGGTTAGATTGACTAAATATGGTGTAGACTGTTACATTTCCATGTAGTCAATGCCTAATGACAACATACCACTTGCCATCTATTGTAAATTTCTAATTCTACATGAAGCCTAGAGAAAATGTCATTTCAATATCAGTCAGAACATTTGATCACATTAATGGCAAGTGATTAAATTATTGGGTATTATGAAAAAAAAAATTGAAGTTCATAGTACAGATCATAGAATGCAAGCTTCTTAAAGCAGCCCCTTTGCGCTCGGAAATGAATGATGATGTCGTTTCCTGATGAACACTTCTGAGGGTGTTTTAAATAA